>NC_037600.1:15657520-15796839 GCF_003073045.1 Pomacea canaliculata
CTTGTTCCGTATCCGGAGATTATTGCCTGGAGTGTTTTTTTTTTAATGGCTGCGGTTCTGTATTGATTTGCAGCAGACTGCATACTTTAATTTTGTTGTTCAGACGATTAGGCTATGATGTTAATCTCTTTATTTGTTTTCCACACACCACTTTTCTTTCATCATCTTGTTAACCTTTAAGAACATCTGCCCAAATATTTGACATTTTACAAAAGAGCAAGTCGTTTTGGCAAATGCCTTGCTTTTGTAAGTTGGTGCGGGAGCAAGATAATAAAGCTAATTCAAATAAAGACAGGTGTGTAGATAGTAAATAGGTAATACGTTGGTGGCTACACGTTACATTAAAATTATTTTTTTTTAAATCTGCGCAACATACCTTTCCTGATCACTTGATTCTATCGTTTGGGAAACTTGCCAAATTGTTTTATTGACATGCATTTTTTCACGATGGAGGTAGGATGACCGAAACCTGTTGCTCAAACTATCAAAGACAATCGAGTTTGTATAGAGCAACCTTAGGAACAGCATGAACACACGTTCGTTTGCGGAGCAGTCGGCCACTGGAGCAAGTTTGAGATTTTATAGGAAAAGAGAGACACTGAACCAGAGACTTTCAAGTTGCAATAAGTTGTGGGGAACTGTGTCGCGCGAGTTACAATAAACAAATACCACTGTAAGACTCCAATAGTTGCTACTTTCCCTTTTTTCTGATTATATTGTTTTACTTGTTGTTCCAGTTTCCACATCTTACATGAATATATAGGCATGAAGATATATCCGTCATGTCCGATCTCCGATCTGCTTTCTCTTTGTTATACTTTGAACTAGTTGGTGGGGAAAAAGAGTAAGTTTATAAAAATTTGTTTTCTACCTATTTTGTCTGTTACGGGATTGGTTAAGAAAAAAAAACTGTTAAGAATCTGCGTACAGAGTAGATAATTTGATCGTTTTCGTCTATTTTCTTCGTCTGTTCCTGTGGGACAAGTTTAAGGTTTGTAGCATGTGTGTTTAAGAGAGAAAATCTTAGGGACTCTTTCGTTGCTTTGATAAGTTTCGTTCTCGTCACGTGACTTATGACGATGACCAGACGCTTTACCAAGTAAAACATTTTTTCTATAATTTTTCCGTGGCTTTTGAAGTTTTACTTTAAACCTAATATTAACTCAGTGGACACCCGTGACGACGTCAGAATTTTCGCTGACCTGCAGAACTCTGTACGTCACTGCTGAATAACCCCGGATGCGTCACCCCAGGATCGTTCGCTTGCTTTCTGAGGAGCTTCGTTGGTTACAGGCGGCAGCACAAGGGTCGGTTTCACCGGTTTTTTCATTTTTTAACGATCGGCAACCCGAAATAGTTGTTCATAAGTGTAATTAGTGAAACGAATCCTTTATTTCTCCTGTTTTGACTCTCTTTGCTCTGTTATTGTAGATAATTAGTTTGAGTTTGAGGCCGTAGCCACACCTTATCAGTTCTACTTCTTCATGGCTATTTATTTTTTTTTCACTTTGCAAGGGGGTAGTTTTCTGCACAGTATTTTTCTATTATTCACAATTACGGTTTGCAAGTATGTGTACTCGTTCCACCGAGAGATACATTTGACTGAATGGCCTGGGGGCGCGGTGGGGACGCTCTGCGGAGATTTGGATGCTGAGATAGTCTGATGGAAGTTTCAACAAGACCTTCCCTCTGTGACATTTAGAGCTCGGTCGGCGGTTTTTGTTTGTTTTATGACTGCGCTAAAACTAGGTCAGAGCGCACAAATTCTGTGCATGCCTTTTTTAATTAAAGTCACATTACTGTCAGTAATATACCTTAACACCTGAGGGAGCAGAACGGTATTGCAATCATTGCTGACGGTTTTGGTGTTAATGACATGTTCTATTTAGCACACTCACGGCACTGGCACGTTTGAGATCACAGGGAGTGTTCCTGTTGTAACAATGTTATTCCTTTTAAACTGTCCTGCTCAGATATTCTTTACAAATCCTTCATAAAGATAAAGAAGGTACAGGTTGTCCGCTGGTACTGGACGTTGTGACAACAGTTGGACTGACCTAAAGAGTAGAGAAGTTCATTCAATACATTTTTTTAAATTCCGGACGGCGGGCACCAGGCAGTATGTAGGACAGCAAAGCGCAGGATCGCGTACTTGTTCATTATCTGGTTGTTGTTATTATTGTGCTTTATTTACTCGGAGCCTTCTTTGTTTTAAAAAAATTTTCGCTTCAATTCACTTTATCACTCGTGATGCAGTTGTGCATGGCAGTAATGCGAAGAAGAGCTTCTGCCCTTTGCCCCTGTCCCCATCTCCCATATAACGGACGACCTGACCGTGCTGAGCTCTGTCCTCCGTCGTCTTGTGAGCTTCTTCCTTGCCCTGTCTTACTTTGGCATCACGTTTTTCTCTTGCGTCACGGAAAAAAGAATGCAGATTCTGTGCCATGGTCAAAAGTCAAGAGTGGGTTTTTTGGAAAATTGCGATTGGGACCAGGACCCTTTACTTTCACATTATTGGAAAGCCAGGGCTGGTTACGTTGGCGAGAGGTCTTGAGATTCCACAAGGCGACGATGACATATGTGAGGGATTTTGTTTTTATACATATTTAGGTTATGTTGTCAGTATTTTGTTTTTTGAGCTTAGAATTGTTGCGATGTTCTCTCTTTTGTAAAATATGAAATAAAATAATTAGTTATTGAAGACACTTAGAGATAAGGATGAAATAAGTGTCCAGAATACGTTCTTACCTGATCGCTGATTAGAGACTTCATGTTTTTGTAATCCAAAGAGAATCAGTACACTTTTTCACTCAGGTTTAGGTTTTTATCAAGAATATAGTTAGACCTTTCCGGACCAGAATTTTATGTGATTTATTCTACCCTCTGGTAACACAATGCAGTCCCAATTATGTCAAGTAGCAAATTACTGAATTTTTAGACTTTAATGATTATATTCACAATGTCTTTGCAGCATAAACGTGGAACTGATAACAGAATGCGCACTTGCACGTCCGACCCCTTTTTACCTCATCCGTTTCATAGTTTTCCAAATGTCCCTTAGATAGGAAGACTTTAAAAAAATAAATCAAAAGAACATGGAAATAAAAAGTTGAACATTTTTTTGGACATGTGGTAATCATTATCCACTTTGCTTCCCTTTTATTCAATTAACTAACGCAGCTTTAACAGTTCTGTGCCGGGTGCCTTCCCAAAGGCGTGTTCCCTCCCGGTGGACTTATTTGGACGTTGCGATGGTCAGTGTCTTACGACTGTACACCCGGTCATGCTAAGTAAAGAAACAACGTAAGAACGATGTAAACAGCAACTGCTATCACATAGGTCAACGATAATAATGATAGCGTGTGTCATAACCTTTTTAATTCTACCACTCCTGAAATATAACATTATAATATTTAAAATACAAATAACACAAGAACTATGTTTAACAGCAATGTTTAAGTTTCTTTAAATTTACTTCAGCATAAAATAAGATTTATTTATTGTTTTCAGACAGTTTGGACAACATGAACCTGCCTTAAGATTCGGGTTGTACGAAATCAGCGACCCGACTAGCCAGCTCTTCAGCTATTTACGGTGTTTGATGTAGTGTGTGTCACAATCCTCAGTTCTTTGAAGGGATTTAGTATTAATACAATTATTATCTGTTGTAAGAGCAATTAATATTGTCTGTAGCTTTCGTCCATATTAGGATCAAGACATACCTACACAAGTTCGACAATGTGTTCCCGCTGGCCTGTGGCACTGGTTTCTACAAGCAGTGTGTTCCTGACAACTCATGTGACATCATCATGTCATCGTTTGCCACTCAGTGGCTCAGTGACAAGAGGTGAGTTCCACACAATAAGGTTAAAAAGCAAGAGTTTTGTTAGCTACACCAATGTCATTGCTTATCTCCTGTCACTGTTGTCCAACAGCCTACTTTAAACTAAAAAGTCGAAAATCAGAAGTTTTTCTCACATTTTTACTTGAAGCCACTGCAAAGAATAAGGAACAATAATCAGTGTACCAGGATCTTTTGTCGTGATAATATGTCCTAGAATGTTTGTATTATCTAGACTGCAGGTACTATCAGAATCCCCCAAAGGATGAAATGATTGATTTTGCAGTCCCGTGATGACTTCCACGATTTCCCCATGGCGGTCAACATCAGAAGAAGAGCTGCGAGTTCATCACGAGGCTTCGGCACGTGACTGGCAGAAGTTCCTCCTTCTGAGAGCGGCTGAGCTCAAACAAGGTTGGCAATCGTCTCACACATCTGTCTGCGAGCATAATCAAGTTGGTTTTGTGATAATAACGACATGATAAACGATAATAACACCGGGAACTAATCTCCCTTTCCTTAATATCTTCCTCAAACATATCTTTTACACATTTAAAATACTCTTTGGTGTCTCCTTAGCAGTCAGATGACCACTCCTCACACCTGAGCGAGACTACAAAGCTACAGGTAACATCTTGTTCGGCCCTTGAGTGTGAGGAATGGTCAGAATGTTTGATGGTTGAGGTCACGATGATAATGTTGAAATCAATGATCATGATAAAGTCCATGTCATTTCCATTATATTTTTTATTAATAATGAAATAAATATTTTCACAAGAATGTATTCCTGTAAAATATTTTATTCTACAGGTGGACTTCTAGTTGTAACGCAGCCTTCCAAACGCCTGAAGAAAAGTCCTGCACAGCCTGGAGAAATAACAGAATGTACAAAGGACGCTTGGATTCATCTCAATTTAACGTGGAATGAATTATATTCAGAGGATATAATAAGCAGAGTATGTAGCAGCTGCAACATTAACAAACTTTTTTACAATATCCATGTAGTTAGACTTAATGTGAGGTGTAAAAAGTCGCAACTTGAAGGATGCATTGTCTTCTTCAGGAAAAGAACGAAAAGTCCATTTATTTTGTGTAGCCCTTGTCGCCATCTTGTCGAGAGAGTTAAACTCGGGATTAAGGTTATCTAATTCTCCTTCTCCTTCTCTCTTTTCGTGTTTTTTTTTTCATTTCTTCATATGACACAATTTTTTTGTGATACAATAATAAAATTAAAGAACAACCAAGCGATATTTTATTACAGGAAGAGTTCCAGTCGTGCAGTGTCCCGTTGGCATTTCGGACTTTACAAGAACTAAAAGCTCCTTTTGAGAATGCCGCCACTTCTCCTGTCCGGCAGGCTGGTCTCAACTTGGTAAAAGAACCGGAAGTGCTTGTCCCTCCCTGCTTTGCCAAAACATTGTGGCGACAGAAGCTACAGCGGGGTAAGTGCAACAAAACTGTAACTATGTCCATACTTTCCCAGAAAAAATACAGTTTTTTTATATTTAGAGATATTGGATATAGCAAATTATGAAGTAAACATAATACAATGAGTGCTATTATAAATGAGCTGTACACTGTAATGCCCTTTTTGTCAATTTTTTTGCATGATGACCCCTTTTCAGATCATTTCTGTTCATCACACTCTGACCTCTGCTAAAGGCTTATTTTATTCAATTAAAACAAACTGGAAATGTTCTTATCATGATCTGTTTCTCAACATGGTAGTACCTCCACTGACATTTGTTATGTATGAAATAGTTATATTTTTACTGCCTGTAGTACATTTCATTAACATAACTTTTTGTCTTAATCACTGTCATGTAATAATTGTGAAGTTTTGCGAATTGTTTATTGAAGCGCAATTTGTTTTTGTTTTTGTTTTTTTCTACAGAGGGCAAGAACGACAGCAACATGTTTGCTCAAATCCTGGTAAATTCATTTCGAGTTGTTTTAGAACCAGCCATGAGGAACAGCATGAAGAACACTCGCACTTCTGAAGAACAGTCGGCCATAGTGGAGCAATTTTTTGAGCGTTTCCAAAGAAACGTGGCGACACTGAATCCAGAAACTTTCCACAGTGAACTTTTTGTAGGGAGACTTGTTGCGCAAAAGATACAATAAACAACATATGATTGAGACGAAATACAAACACACACACACACACACACATACACACAAACACACGGTATATGCATTCTATGTTCTTAACCAGGGACTCATATATATATATATTTGGCTTTCTGTGCTTCTAGGGAGAGACGCAGGAAAATGTTTGCATTTATTTAAGGGGTGGGAGCAAAAGTCCATGCTGACAGTGAGCGCGCTCTCACCCGCACATGAAGAAAAAAAAGAGGGACGTGCGTGCGTTCAGACACGTGGTATCACGCTGATTTCAATACTAATTGAAACATTAAGCAAGTAACATTGCTCGTTGAAAAAAAATGACTCACCGGCTATCGCAATCACAAGGTTGTAATGACCAAAATAATATCAACGGTATGATTATATAAATTTTTTTCAGTTCGGCAAGTCAGTCTGCCACAAGACTTCATCTTCTCTGATTTCTGTTAATGAATTCTAATGCAATACTATTCAGAGTTCGGTAATCAACCTTCCCTTGAAAGAGATGCATAATCAGTTATCTGACCGCAGACATATTGGTGTTCGTTTTATTCATTTTTATTCCTTCTGCAGTAGTAGATGTAGCCAGGGTGTAGTCAGAGGCGGCGTTAGGACCACGCGAGGCCTGGGGCCGACCATCCGTGCGGGGTCTGGGTAATGGAGTACGTGTATCAACATCCCTATTGATATGATGCAGGAAGCACTGATTTATAGACAGTTAGATAGGCTGGATCAATTTCGCGAAATAACGCACGAATTTGGTGTTTTAATTGTTGGTAACCTTTCCCACCGTTTGTGACAGTACCGGATTTTTCTTAAAGCGAAATAATATGGTGACGGTAACTTAATGTGCAGAGCGCTGCTGTGTAAGTACCTTGGTACAGTGATCGACGGGAGGCTCTCCTTTAGTGATCACGTGAACCAAGTGTACAGACAGGCTGTACCTTCTGATGAGACTCCCCAGCTTCCACGTCAGCTCTGGGGTGATGGAGACTGTGTAAAGGTCTCTTGTTGAGAGCATCCTCTCATTTAACATCGCTGTCTGGTATGGTCTGCTCCTCGTCAACGACAAGGCAAGGCTGGCCAGAGTCATCCACCAGGCCAATAAAATTATTGGTAAATCACAGCTGCCACTTTCTGACTCGTACCTTCATGCAGTCAGAAGGATGGCACATAACATCATTTCTGACCTAACACACCCTCTCCATCACAACTTCCAGCTGTTGCCCTCAGGCAGGCGCTATAAAGTGACACGTGTACGAAAGCTGCCTACCAGAGTACCTTCGTGCCAGCAGACCATCACATCCTAAATAAAGACACAAGGATTTAGGAGGAATCAACACAGTCGAAGAGAAGAGGGTGCTGACATCCATTATCAGCCATCACTTTTGTTGAATGTGCCCTCTCTTTCGCAACAACAAGACGAGCTCTCAATCTAAATAATTAATGAAATGCAGGGATTTCTGTCAAGGCCAATAGATGACATAGATGACAATTTGTAAAGTTGGTTTGCCTGCAGATGATGAACAGATAGTAGTGATTATGTGTGCGTTAGATGTCTGTATGAGTATGTATGCCTGCCCGTGTGAGCAAAAGAAAAATTTCTGTCTTGGGGTCTCCTCGACAGACAATAAAGTCTGATTTAATTTGATTTGATTTAATAAACTGCTTGTTATTATTGCCGGGTTTAAAGTTAAGACATGGGTTCAATTTTTGCTTAATTAGAACTTAAAAGTGTTTACTGAACGTCAATTTTTTGGTCACAACTTGTTTAGCACAGCTGGCAATAAGTCGTCCAGGATTCTTTGCGTGCACACAAAACACTCTGTGCGTGCGTGAGTGTACGTGTGTGAACGAAACAGAAAGACTATCGGCAGACCAGTAGTGAGATTTAATGCAAAAGAAAACAATAAAATATCCAAAAGTTTGTTCGTGACAAAGTAAGGAATATAAAGGTTATGAGTAGTGAGGCAAGGGGAGACCGGAGCACCAAAAGAAACCTCCCGGCCACAAGAACGGACCCTGAACCCTTAGTGAAGTAATTATGTTAATCCATTGGATTGGTCAGATGCTAAGCCCTTGATGTTGGTTTAATTCCCCCTTCGTTTAATGACCAAGAAATTAATTTTCACAAAAAGGTAAAACTAAACAAAGTTGACCCTTATCACCTTTAGCGGCCTCCTCTGCCGAACTGCTGTGACTAATTTCATGGCGGCGGGTCACATAAATAACAACAATGTTAAGATTCGTCCAATATTTCACTTGGCTTGCCCTTGAGTAAACCAGCTTAGTGCTCAGTTTTGCTTCGTTCAGTTTGGAAGCATGCTACAGACTGTGCTTCCCCGTCTTGGGAACAAGACTGCCACTGGTCGGTGGCCGTGTGGACATCCTCTGTCACTGTCCTCTCTGCTGTCAGGTCAGAGGACATCAGATGGCGTGGCGACATCAGAGCACCAAGAAAGATGTCAGAAAAGGCATCGGGTGGCACGACACCTTCATTTCAATACTTCTGGCAACCAGGTTCTGGTTACTATGGGAAAAGTCTAGGGCGACTAACACAATCTATTACTGACTGCTGTGAAGGATTGGTTTTATCTCATTTAGGTATGTAACACAGTCTTGTACGCATTTTTCTAATTTCTTATCTCCTTCATAAATAGTAAATCTCTAGAAACACTACTAATTTAATGCAATGCGTTAGACAATGAAATTCGTTCTTTTATTGTGTCTGTGTATGCAACACCATATCAAGCTCATATGCTTCTGTACTGAAAGATATGGGTTCCCGCAAGGGTCCAATACTTGGGTCCAATAATTTTTGTCTTGTATATATCTCCGATGTCATGTCCTGCCATGTCATGTCATGTGTGAGTTTGTCTGATAATATACAGTCAGCTCCACATTTTTTTTTCAGAACAGAGACTTCATTGCGGTCCTGTACTGACCATGAAAGTGTATAACTTGTGTCTGTGTTTATTTTGTGTGTGAGTAGGTTTGTCTGTTGAAGAGTAGGGAGCGGTCCGGTGGCGCAACGGTTAGCGCCTGTCACCAATACAGCTGAAGTTGGCTGCCTGAGTCATTTCTCGTCTCGGGCACGCTGTTCTTTCTCTGCACGTGACCATCTGTTTCACAGGGCTGGCTGCTTGCCGTAATATAGCCTCAGCTTTGCTGCACGGCGCAAAAAAAACAATTCCCCCCCCCTTGTCTTTTGTAGAATTGAATGTATCTGTTATACTCGATAATTGGTGTACTTCTGTTTGTAATTTCGCATACGTGAATGTCGCGTGTGAGACATGTTTTGTGCCTGCGGAGGGTGCCTGTGTGGGTCAGACGGACAGTGAAGCGGTGGTCAGATAGAGATCGTCGCGTGAGGCCACAGAAACTAAAGGACACAGTATCAACAGAGTTCACGGTGTTCTACATCTGATGTTAGTGACTAAGAGTTAGTCCTTAGGCTTCAGGGGCAAGAACTCTGACAGCCATGTGCCGCGATGTTTTATTATTATTGTTATCTCCCTTACTTCGTGCTTTATCTCTTACTTGGGCATTGGGTATATCTGTGTTTGTTTTTGTTTGTTTTTGTTGTTTTTTTGTTGTTTTTTTTTTTAATCGTATGTTTTTATGTGTCTATATATTTTCCCATTTTTGTTATCTAAATGTGATTGAACTTCTGCTGCTGCTGTTGCTACTGCATTGCGTTGTATGCTTTATTCAGTCGACTTGCCATTCCTTATATGTTAAATTTCGATTTTTTTTTTTAAATATTTCTTGTTTTAATTGTAACTTTCCCTCCTCGCCATCTCATACCCTAATTTATGCGCAACGACACCCTTGTCAGGAATCGCCACTACACCGTTTTATCAGTCAGGTAAGCAATTACACCTGCCCGGCGGCTGAAAAATTAGAGCAGGAGTTAAACAAATTTTAACCCAAACAAATTTACTTGCATTTCTATCTCGTAGATTTAGTGCCGGTGCCTTCACCAAAAGGCGTGTTCACCATTGGTGACTATGGAACGTGTGATGGGTCGGTGTCTCTACGACTGATACACAGGGTCATTGGTAAGTACAGAAACCAGTAGTTTGGGTCATTGTAAAAAGTAACTGTTACTATTAGTTATTAACATAAATATTTATTATCAAATCAACTAGTTTATAACGTGTTATAGTCTATTTTAGAAAGAAGACATACGCACAGAGTACAAGATAATTTTAATAGTTATATATTTGAAAGATATGTTGACGCCTACACAAAGAAGCAAGTCTTTAAAATTTATTCCGTGACATGGCTTATCTATAAAGAATTTTAGACATTGCGACAATGCACATGGTTAGAGATGTATGACACAATGGAAATTTATGGCATTTTTATGGTAAGAATACCACAGCTGTCAGGTGTTGAATTTATCAGAATTTTAAACACGATGGACTACGGCCCTCTACAAATGGAAGATATAATTTACATTGAATGGTAGCTGTTCTCTTCTTTTCTCTCATGTAACGCGCCCATAATATCAGAAAAAGAAACTATTGACCCCTTGTCCTCAGAAAACCTCATTATTTTGTGATTGCAAAATAAGAACCACATTGTCTGTAAGCCATCGTTATATTCGGACAGCAAAAACAAGGATGAGTTAATTACGACTGACAAAGAACTGAATGCTAAGCATTTTCGACTTTTGATTAACTTAATGAAATTAATCTAAAGCTAATTATTATTGTTTTAGAACACTTAAGAAACAAACATGGACCCGACCTGAAGATTCAGGTGTTGTACGAAGACCATCCATCCAACGACTACAACAGCCTCTTCAAAACAATTTACGGTAATTCTTTGTAATGTAAGGTAATACATTCATAGATCAGGCCTTTCGTAATTTAAATCTCTAATTACCCTTTATATAATAAGTATATTCATCAATAAAGACAACATGCAGTTTATCATATTGTAACGTTTTATGCTAATTAGGTGAAACTTCATACCTGTCCAAGTTCAGCAACGTGTTCCCCGTGGCATGTGGCACTAACTTCTACAAGCAGTGTGTACCTGACAACACCTGTGATGTCATTGTCTCCTTCATGGCCGTGCAGTATTTGAGTGACGAGAGGTGAGTCTGAAACAAGTAGCTAAAACACTCTCTTGTCACCCTGAAGTTAGAGGCCCTAGGTTCAGATCTTATCTCGAGACCTCTGTATGATCTGTTTTCAGACCTGGACGTCAGGAAATTTTCTCTGAGAAAGCAACTCAAAATTAAAACAATCAACCAGCCAACAGTAAATCTGAAATAAAAAAATACGTTTAAAAAGAAAATACAAT
This sequence comes from Pomacea canaliculata, assembly GCF_003073045.1. Lineage (NCBI taxonomy): Eukaryota > Metazoa > Mollusca > Gastropoda > Architaenioglossa > Ampullariidae > Pomacea > Pomacea canaliculata. Next base: position 15,668,802 of record NC_037600.1, read on the forward strand.
TTAATATCAGATATAAAATATCTAAGATAAAAACATCACATTGACCATAAAATATTAGCACAGGCTATAAACTGACTACACGCTTCCAGACGTTGATACAGTCTCAAAATAGGAGAGGGGGAGGATTAGTGTTTTACGCCGACCCAGCAACTAAGGCTATATCATGGCAAGGCAGCCTGCCCTGTAAAAAGCATGTCTGAGACAAGAGCTGAACCCAGGTCAACCAGTCCTTACTGTCTTCGTGACAGGCGGTAACCTTTGCGCCACCAGACGGCCTGAGAAAAAAGAAGAAAGTATGAGTTCAAACGTACCACTGGACATATAAGTAGACACTCCCGAGGAGGGAAATCTGTCTGCATTCAGATTTTTATAATGTAATATACATATTGAGAATGTTTTATCATCCTTATGTATAACAAAATATAGATAGAGAGAGAGAAACTGTTGTTTTATTTCTAACCACATTCTAATAACTTTTTGACGACTGCCATCTTGGTACATTGAATGGCCCTTTTTAAGTCTGTAAATTACTTTTTTTAACTGGCACAGACAGGATCTTAATTTTTTCGCTTTTTCTGTTTTGGTACAGATGATGCTATTGAAGGCTAATTGTTTTCAATTGATTTATATGCAAGAATATAGACTAAATAACTGCTCTTCAGTTACGTGAGATGCTCCAAAACACTTTTTCCCTGGCGGTCGACATCGGAAGAAGAGCTGCGAGCTCACCACGAGGCTTCAGCACGTGACTGGAAGAAGTTTCTCCTTCTGAGAGCAGCAGAACTCAAACAAGGTGAGTGGGTGGTTAGAATTTTTTTACACGAGGTTAAGTCCCGATGGCAAACTGAGGATTGTGAAGAAACCATGATGCTGATGGTCTACGGGATAAGATGACATTTGTCAGGATGGTCATAACACTGTCAATCCGTCAAAGGTTGATGTGGATTATGTAGAAATCGAAAATGAGTGTAGCTGCGATGATGTAATATTAGTGATCAATAAAACGACAATATATCAATTATTTTGCGGTTTCATAAACATGAGACAATTACACAATATTTTCAAGAAAAAAATGTCTGTTTCGTTGTTTGTCTTTTTTTGCAGGTGGACTTATTTTTGTGACACAGCCGACTACAAACCTGGATATAAACACATCAAACTCTCGTAATACCAACATTTCTGTTATGGACAACACACTAGAATGTTCTAGGGACGTTTCGGCTTCTATGGATTTTGCCTGGGACAATTTGCATGCAGAGGGCATAACAACAATAGTGAGTCAAACCTAAAACATAACAAACAGTACTTAATGCTGTGCTTACACTAGAATTTCACTCCTTCCTAAAAGAACACAAATTTTGATAGTACACAGAACAGTCTTTCTACTTTTGAACAGTGATCTACTTTTTATGATGATGCTTTTCACTTAGGTCGGCAAGACACGGAGCAGTATTTTTACATGAAAAGTTTCACTGATGCATAATTAATATTGACTAAAAATTAACAATGTGTTGTTACAGGAGGAGTTCGAGTCCTGCACTTCTTCAATAGCATTTAGGAATTCACAGGAAATAAAAGATCCGTTCGAGAATGGCAACATGTCTCTAGTAAGACAAGCTGGCCTGAACTTACTGAAGGGTCCAGAAGACTTTTATCTTCCTTGCAGTATCAAAAAAATGTGGCGAGAAAAACTACACATGGGTCAGTTAAAAATACAGTTCACACTATCTTCAGTTTCCCTACCTAAAATGCTTCGCGTGAAGAATTTTACAAGAAAATTACAGCACAAACGAGTAACAAATACAATGAAAACAATGATTTAATTGTAGACACTTTTTTGTTGTACACTTAAAAATGATCACAAAGTTTATATAATAAACTATGCAATAAGCGATGACAGTCTATTTTCTAAAACATATCAAGGTGTTGTATTCACGATCGTGAAAGTTTACTGAGTGATATTTATATTTTTACAGATGGTGTTGAGGACAGAAAGCTGTTTGCATTTCTTCTCATAAATGCCTTGCGATTGCCCGTAGAGGCCACCTTGAGAAATACCTTGAGAAAAACACGAACTGCTGAGGAAGATCGTCCATATTGGAAACAGTTCTACGAGCGTTTCATTAAACAAGTGTCCACTTTGAATCCAGAGACTTTCCAAAGCGAACCATTCATAAGAGGGCTTGTCGCACAGAAATTAAAATGAGCAATCTGCAATTAGATGCTTCTTACGAACAATAAAACACATTGTTGAACTTCCACACTTCATAAAGTCAAGTTTTCATTACCATTATCTATAGGAATAGTTTCCATTTATTTAGATCATCACCAGTCCACGTTGACACAAAGATATTTACATACAGTCGCTGCCCTTTTCTTATTAATTAAAACTCTTATTCCATCATTACTTCTTAGACATATCTAACTATTGTGTAATTATTGAACATGTCACAGTTTGTACTAATGGTCTTCAGGAATGATGGTTAGATGAGCAATTGAGTAAGGCTTATGTAAACTTTTTGTAAGCTTTTCCTAACTTGCTTGAGGGGACTGACATTTTGGCATTTGGGGGATAAGGGTGTTTTGTATTATTTTGTTTTGGATTATTTTTCTATTTTTTGTCTCATTCGTGATTCTATGCTGACTTTGTTGTTTCTTTGTTACTTTTATTTAAACTGTATACCTGAGGTTTTGGCTGTTTTATTACTCCGCCAAAATCGTTTCCATTTGTTACCTGCAGACTACTTCTGCTAACAGTCTCTGAAGCTCATCATTTGTCTGCAAATTAATTACAGATTTACTTTTCTTTCAAATATTTTAAAGAAAAGCTTTTTCCTTGGGAAAAAAACTTTTACTGTGACTGGCGTGTCTGCTCAAGTGTTTCACGTTGATTGAATAGATCAGTATGTTCCCATAGAGTATTTACAATTTCACTTACACAGCTCACCACTTCTACAATCAAGAGTTGTTGGGTACAGGGTGGGTAAACACATACCTCCCGTTCTCGTTCTGTCTGTATAAGCAGTTTCTGGCCGACGAGGTTGATAAGTAGAAACTTCTTGACATTGGCACAAACAAACAAGGCAGAAGAGAGAGTTTGGGAAAGGTGGAAGAAAGAGAGGTTCGAAAATTTCACACAGATAAACACACACATAAACACACACACACACACACGTGGTATAGTGATTTTCCAATATCGAGACCAAAGGCATCCAGAATTCGTGACTAGGAAATGAGGACATCAGTACCTTCAATCAACACCTGTAGCCTGATAGTATCAACATTCATCCTCCTAAAGCCAACATATCACATCACTTTTATTAGCTCTTGAAACCTTTTCTCTCTATTCCACTTGTCACAATCCTTTTGTCATGCGAAATCACCTGTTGATTGAAGTGTTTTCTTTGAACAAACAATAATAATAACATGAACTGATATAACACCATAGCCCAGCACTAATGGCAAGCTTACAAAGAATTTAATAAATAAACACAATAAATAAGTTTTTTTTTAAATGAATAAAACACATGTCGTTGCTCTAAAGATGACTTCTAGTACTTCAAACAAAACTCTAGGGAAGATGCTGGTCAAAGCTTATATCTTCAGATCATACAGTTATTACAATTAATCAATCACTAATCAAGAATGTAGACAACACAGTCAAAATATTTATCTACATGATCACCAAGCAGAGAGACATCCCATTTAAACATGTGACTGTATAGCGATGGTGGAAAGGTAGTACAAACGAAGAAACCTTCAGTGCGTTGTTTAGAGATAACAGTTTTAATCAGAAGATAAAAAAAAATTAAAGGCCACAGGCAGGTAAACAGTTTATTATAATTTTGAGGACACCATCAACAAGTACAGGTCAACACAATGCCACTAAATGCACAACAAGTAAAATCAAAATTAAAAACAATAACTGCGATGTCGTATATTGTAACATCAACAACACCCAGGTCAAGGATGCTTTGTTATGGTTTGATGTGTGTGTTCTTACAGTGGGTATGAATGGGTGGATGAGGCTGTGATGATACACTATCTAAAAAAATCCCTTGCCCTTGTTAGCTCGGGTATTTAATCATGCGTGATTTTATCTTCAGACAGCCTATATATTCCACAACAGTGGGAATCTCTTCAAACGTAGTCATGCGTGTACTAGCTTAATGTTCAGCTTTCTTCGTTCACTCTAGAAACATGTTGAAGACTGTGCTTCCCCGTCTTGTGAACACGACTTGTGTTTGCCGGTGGCCATGTCTACATCCCGTGTCACTGTCGTCAGTTCCGTCAGGGAGGAGAACGTCAGACGGCGCGAGGACGTCTGGGACACGAAGAGAGATGCCAGACAATACCACAGACATCAAGACACCTTCCTTTCAATACTTCTGGCAGCCAGGTTCTGGTTACTATGAAGAAAGTCTCGGAAGACTGTCAAAACCAATCACTGACATCTGTGAAGATTTTGTTTTATCTCATATAGGTATGTGATTCATACGATTTTGTCCTTCTCCGTTTTCTAATCTCGTTTCTAGAAAGTAAACTTTTGGGAATTTCCACTTTGCCAGTCAGTTAGATAATTCCACCTCGTCAGTGGAATCGACGAATTTTAACCTGAATAACTTGTTTGCAATTGTTCGGTTGTCTAGATTCCGTGCCGGTACCTTCACCAAAAGGCGTGTTCACCATTGGTGACTATGGAACATGCGATGGGTCAGTGTATCTACAACTGATACACAGGATCATCGGCAAGTACACAGACCACCAGCAATTGTTCCCATCACTTATAAGCGTAAATTATTATTTATTATTACAGTCAATCAGCTGGGTCACGTAAGTAATTAGTTTGCTGAAGCAGGTAGAAGTACCCATAAAGTTCCAGGTAATGTCAGCAATGAAATCTGTGGAAGAAAAAAAAGGTCAACTTCAAAATTTATTCAGTGACCTGGCTAATATGTGAACACTTTTAGACAGTGGGACAGTGACCGAGAGATAGAATATGCGACATCATGGAATTTCATGACAGTTCTTATGTCAGGGATGTTAGAGATGTCAAGAGCTGATTTACCAAACATATGATAAGAATAGTTTAGTCAGCACAAAACGAGGGAGAGGAATGAAAGGGCGGTGGCTCTCAATCTAAGTTAACTGCTTTTTTATGTTAATTGAGGGTAATGAGGGTTATTTTAGTCTCAGGGTAAAAACATCTGTATGTATGTACAATATGTATGTACTAACACCTCCTTGTTGAGTAAATGAATAAGCAACTTGGAATTAACCTCCTTCTACGCAAGAGCCTCCGTTATAGTGATTCGCAAGATGCGTCCCACATTTAAAAAAAAAATCGTTATAATTGAAAATACAAAAAAATAGTGATGAGAAATAGTTACAACTGATGACAAAAAATAATGTCTTCCGTATTTTTAAATTGTTATTAACTAAAAGAATTGAAACTTTTTATTGTTTCAGACCACTTGCGAAGCAAACATGGACCCGACCTAAAGATCCAGGTGTTGTACGAAGACCATCCATCCAACGACTACAACAGCCTCTTCAAAACAATATATGGTAATGCCTTGTAATGTTATGATAATGCCTTGTAATGTTAAGGTAATGTTGTGTAAATGACTTTCGCAATTTAAACCTATAATTTCAGTTTATGTATAAACATGTACGTGTATCTGTAAAGACAACTTGAAGTATTATTTTTGTGGGTCTTTTTTTCGTTTTAGGTGAAACTTCATACCTATCGAAGTTTAGCAATGTGTTCCCCATGGTCTGTGGCACTAACTTCTACAAGCAGTGTGTACCTGACCACACCTGTGATGTCATTATCTCCTTCATGGCCGTGCAGTATTTGAGTGACGACAGGTGAGTCGGAGACAAACTGACCATCTGTGACACCAACTGCTCAAATAAAAACAAACAAACGAACAAAAACGATATTTTGATAATTACAATAGAAAAATGCACAATATCTTAATCATTATCAGGAAACAGGTTTTTGGTCCAACAATAACATAAAAATATCACTTTGCATTGACACTTGTTAAAACACAAAATAAGTTTTATTTACGTAGGCACATACAATTTCTCTCGTAAATATTTAAAAACTGTACACTTTAATATCTATTACCACTAAAATAGGAAAAACAGCATAACATTAGTTCAAAAGTAGAAATAGTAGTCGAAACTCGAGAAAGTGGTGGTCATCTGCATTCAGACTCAATAAGCATAACATACATATCGAGAAAAAAGGATTGTTTCCCTTCCACTCTCTCTGTAACCCAATTATAATCAGGTCATAATGCCAACTTCCACCTTGAACCTCTTTCAAAGATTTTTTTTATTCACTGGCACCTGACGGTTGTTTTATTATTTCTCTTTATTTGTCATACTTCCCATTGCTATTAGAAGCTACATTTTTCTAATAAATTTATATGCAAGAATATAGGTGAAGTAATTGTTGTGTTCAGTTATGTGAGGTGTTCAAATACAATGTTCCCCTGGCGGTCGACATCACAAGAGGAGCTGCGAGCTCATCACGAGGCTGCAGCACGTGACTGGCAGACGTTCCTCCTCCACAGAGCAGCAGAACTCAAACAAGGTGAGATGGATGCTTGACTCCAGGTTATGTACACGGATGTACCAAAGAAATGTGTAATATTAAGAAATCATTGTTAGGTCGCTGGCATTAGCTCACGGTGACAACAATGACACTTGTCAGAATGATAGGTTGTAAAATTCAATGACTAATGAGATAATGAATCCGTTATAACATGTGTTCTGTAGGCGGACTTCTTTTCGTGACGCAGTGCGCTACCAACATGTGGAATAACATCTTACTGTCTGGAAACACAAACATTTCTGTAACGGACACCACGAGCTCTCCAGAGGAACACGCTAAGGACGTGTGGACTTACTTTGATTTGGCGTGGATACAACTGTATGCCGAGGGCATAATAACAACAGTAAGTAAACATGAAAAAAACTCTAAAAAATAACATCCAAATAATTCTTCGTCTACTGTCTTGCACTGATACTAAACATTCCGACTTATACACATTTTTTTTTAAATCGAGTTTGTCAGTCTGTGGAACCTGATGAGTTCTAGAATGGAATCATTGATATTGGCTACACTATGCCAATGTGTTGTTACAGGAGGAGTTCCAGTCGTGCACTATTCCGATGACATTCCGGACTTTACAGGAACTAAAAGCTCCTTTCGAGGATGCCGCCATGTCTCCAGTCCGACAGGCTGGTCTCAACTTGTTAAAGGAACCAGAGGGCGTGTTCACTCCTTGTATTATCAAAACAGTGTGGAGGCAAAAACTACAGATGGGTCAGTGCAACACAAATTTCACATTATCTATACTTTTTCCCTAAGATACACAGCATGAAACAATTTCAAAGTTTTTCAATCTCAACTTTGACAAAAGTGTCTAACCCCTAAAAAAGGGCTCCCAATGAAATAAGATAAAAAAAATGTCGAGGGTCTCTGAGGTGGGGGAGGACATTTCTCAGAACATGTCACCGGTTGTAGCCACGTCTTGATAGTGTAGGAGCGCTGTCTAATACACCTTAATTGTCAATTATTTTATGTTGATGACACTTTGTACTGGTCCTGTTCAACGACTTTCAAAAGACAATGCTCAATAAACTCTTCTCATAAATACAAACTATTTTAACGGTAACAGTTTGCTTCTTTAATTACCTTTACTGGCAGAAATAATATTTAATTGCGAAAAAACATTCTACGACACACACACACATGACTGCAGCAGACGCTACTTCTTGTTACTCTCACATTCACCTCACGCATTCTTTATTCCTCTTAACAATTGTCCCTCTTTTTTCCCCCAGCATCTTTCGCACTTTGTTAGGTTACTATGTTATTAATTAAAAATATCACGCAGCTTCGACATCTTCACATCTCTCAGTGTTTGCATTTACAACACCGGAAACTTAAAGTAAAGGTTTATCTTTTAATTATATTAAAAATTAGAAATAAATGCTTTGGAATAAGGTCTAGTCGTCCTTTCTCTGTAAAGAGCACCAGCTTGTTGTATTTATAATTATGAATGTTTGTTTGTTAATTGAGGATTGTTTATCTGTGTACAGACGGTGTTGAAGATAGAAAGCTGTTTGCTCTTCTTCTCGTGAAACCATTGCGACTGATCCTAGATGGAACTTTGAGAAATACTTTGAGGAAAACACGGACTGCAGAGGAACAATCGTTCATATTAGAACAATTCTACGAATGTTTTGTTAAGAAAGTGGCCTTGATGAACCCAAAGACTTTCCAAAGTGAATTGTTTTTAAGGAGGCTTGTCGCACAGAAATCAAAATGAACAAACGGTAATTGTAGTATTGAACCTCTGGCTGTACTTTACCAAACATAAAGCTATGGTCTCATCACCATTGCATATAGAAACAATCCCCACGTATTCAGATAATTATAATTCACACTTAATCTGAGATATTTGCATGCAGTCACTGCACTTCTCCCACTAAACCATCAGACATACCTAACATTTCTGTCTAGTTATTTAGAAGTTATTTCTTCTTTGTCTTAGTCATTTTTATAGTTTAGTCTAATATTTACTTCTCGATTATGCAAAAACAAAACCACTGTGGTTTTAAGTTTTAGTGTTAATTGTACCTATGATGAAGAGCAAACTAAGTTTCTAAGCCATGTATGTGTAAGAGAGAGTAAGACCTGGCGGCGGTTACTGCTGTGTTCGTCTTCCTGTTCACTCACTCTATCGCATATATTCGCTCACTTCTAATCATGTCTACAATCACACTGAGTGCTGACTGTGTGTCAGGAGACTTTCACATGACCACAAAGTCACAATACTTCTTCTTCTTCTTGAAAAGACGACAGACTGTTTTATTCATTGTATCACAAGTCTGCATCTTTTGTAGAAAAACTCAGGGACAAAGAGTGTTGTTGTTGTTTGGGCAGGCCACCAATCAGCTTCGTCAGCTCCACATTGCGGAAGTCTGGAACTGGGGAACTGGTGTATTTCCAGACCTGGGGGAGCGGATGGGAGGATAGAATAACGGGCTGGTGCTGCTGAGGTCGGGGGGAGGACCGTTATCAAGTTCTCGCCTTCCCCTCACATGGCGCACGTGCTCTCGGAATGTCATTGGAGGCCAACTCTTCATGGCGCAACCATGGTCAGAAACAAGGCCAAGGAATCTTGAACTAATGGCTGAAAGTTTTAATAGTTTTCTCAGACATTAAAGACACCCACTTTGAAATCAGTTTTTAAAAGTCCATTTTGTCTTGTTTTTTATTTTTTTGTTTTGGTTGTTTTGGCCGAGCAAATGATGCCTGTCATGTAGTGATGTTGGTCTTCCGGTGTGCGCACTCACCCTTTTTCTTTATTTTCACTGTCGACATTGAGCTATTGAGTAATCATCTGGATAATTACCATCGATTTGTAAGAACATTATTTTGAACAAAAGTTGTGTTGCCATCATTGTCTTAGTGCTGACTGGTGAGATTGTAGTTGATTAGTGTGCGGGTGCACTCCATGTTTGATTAAAATATACTGTACCCAAAATTTGTGAAAACGTAGATTGTAATCATTAATAGCTACTCACTAACTTTCGGGAAACGATTGTGAGATAGTTGTGTCTTCAGTGAGTTGATCATCAAACAAGGGAAACACAAAATAGACAAGTGAGAAGGACTATTCCCAGGTGACATTGTAGACAAGCATGAAACAAGTTTCACGAGGCCATCATGGGGTTAAAGGAACACATGTTAATAAATGCACATGCACAGTTAGTCCACTAAGCAGGTCTGATTCTATCATGAAATTTGTTTTTTCTTAAATTACAGTTACATCTAGTGACACTGTAGACACGCATGAAACAAGTCGGGGTCATCCTGCGGTTAAAGGTTCTGACCTCTGGTAACGCTTGACTCTGACAAATGATAATTAGTCATTCCAGCATGCGTGTCTTTATCTGACATACATGAGATGGAGGAAGGGAGGAAAGCAGGACGAATAGAATAGTTGTGTATGTCACGACGGGTCATACTGGCCTAACCGAATAACTGACATTGAAACATGTGTGAACAAGGGAGAATGTGCCAGACTAGGGTTGTCTTGACCTGTTGCTGTATCCATCTTTCTAGCCAGAAACAATCGTTAAAGTGAGAGTCAACATTTAATGTATTGCTGTTAGTATTGTCCTAGTAACCCACCCTGTAAAAAGAACCCAAAAAAAAACTGCCAAAGAAACTGTAACTGCAACGAATACAACGAGGGCCTAAGAAGAATTAGAAACCCACTTCATTCTACCATTATAGTCTAAACCACATATTATTTTTTACAATTTATAGGGCAGTCTTTCATTGTTTATTCTAGAAAGTTTTACCCATTAACTAATGTATCGAATGTAGTTCACTGTTACTTAATGTTTGTGTAGTTCACCATAAATTAAATCCTCAGGAGTAGGCCCATCTACACCCAAGACCTTTTCAAAGTCAAAAAGTGAATTGCTACAAATAATCTGCTACATGATGACAACCCCAGAGTTCATCCCCATACTGCAACACTGGTTGAACATGTTTATTAACATCTTTAAAAATACTTAAAAGCCATTATGATTATATATTCTAAGGTTTTGTATTCCAGGAGGTGTAATTGGATGTAGAAATGACATACAAGATAGGGAAGAAAGTAGGATGAATAGAAAAGTGTTGTGTATCACAAAGGGTCGTATGTTTTACCGAATAACTGTTGTTAAAAACAAAAGAGACATGTGCCAGAGTAGGGTTGTCTTGACCTGGCACTGTGTCAGAGGTGGGGAAGAGGGTTGATGTTTTACGGTGAGTCAGGAACTAAAGATATATAAGTGCAAGACAGTCAGTCCTGCAACCAGATGCCGCATGCAGGTCAGAGTGAGACAGACAGACAGACAGAAATTCAAGGTAAGTAAAAGGTGCGGTTACCTATCTTTTTAGTTTTTACACAGTCACAGCTTAAGGAAACCGGTCACATGATAAAGTTTTGCGTATTCGATAGTAAAGGTTCCTAGCAGGGAGCTACATTCTAGAGAAAAAAATTGTCCTCTTAAACAATGTGTCAAAGCATCGGGTGTGAAAGTACATACGTAAGCCTAGTAAGTTAGTGATGTTATGAAATGAAAGTAAGTCAAAAGCAAAGAGACAGGCAGACCGACAAGAGACCGAAAGACAAAATTTTACGTGTCAACACTGTACTCATACTTTATCTTTCTTTCTCCTTTCCCCCTTATCTCCCAGTAAAACCAGTTCTCCAACTGGCTCGTGCACTTTAACCTGTACAAGTGCAGTCGTGGACTGAATTACTAAGAAGCTGAGCTGCAATCTTCATCACTTTTCCGCTTGTCAGCTGAAGGTAAGATGGTGATGACGGTCATCCCTCGTCTTGTAAACGCAGCTGCTGTCTCTCACCTGTCCTGTCTACACCTGGCCTCATTGTCATCTCTACAGTCGAGGAGATGGACATCAGATGGCCTGGCGATGAAAACTGTACGAAGAGGGATGTCAGAAACTGCAACAGAAGGTAAGACACTTTTGGAAGGCAGATTCTGATTACAATAGCCACAGTCATCGACGACTGACATCTGGGACGATTTCATTTTATCGCATATTGGTCATTTCCTCACATCCTTGTTTCTTTGTTTTCTGTCTGTCGGTCTGACGGTCTGTCGGTCTGTCTGTCGGTCGGTCTGACGGACTGTCGTTCTGTCTGTCTCCCTTTGTTCTCGTTTTCTGAAAATGAATATAAAGCACCTCCCATGTTTTTTAACAGTGAGGTCTTAGGTTCTGTTTGATTGATGCATTTGGCTTCGATGAATTTTAATTTTAGTTTACCGTTGATGTGTCTTCCTTTAGTACTATTAAATTAGCTATTTGACTCGACTTATGATTCGCAAATGTATGTCAATGCAACGGAAAAAAATTTAAACTACGGAGTGCTGTGAAATATGAACACTAACAACGGCCAATGTCAAAGATGCTTTTTATCAGGTTGTTTTATTTATCCTGTATGAATGCGTAGATGAGGTTGTGATAATATTAGTTTTTTAAAGTGGTTTGCACATGTTTGCTCGCGCTGTCTATCATGATTGATTATATCTCCATGTCGCGTGTTTCTGTGCCTGCCTTTCTCTTAGCGCACTAGACGCACCAGTGTTAGACAGCAAGACGACGTCATAGTTCAGGCTATTTTTAGCCGGTTCGCGGGGGGAAAGGTCGAGGCCTTTTTTCGCTGACTGTACGAACGCCTGACGTCTGCTTGAGTGTTGAGTCTGCTGTTTGCTCTACCAATGGGGGCTCGCTGTTCATGGCCCCTCCCAACCCTGTCCACAGTTTTGGTGCGAAAAGCCTTCACGCGCTGTAGCGTCACGTGGGTGCTGTGGGCGCTGGCCATTGGTCCAGCCCCTGGGAGACCGTGTGAGCTGTTGCGAGCGTGTGGATAGCATATTCTTTCCAGAATAATGTAAGAATTCCTTGTAAATCTCCTATGGACGTTTTCACTGGCTTTTTGTTGTTTGTTGTTGTTGTTGTTGTTGTTGTTGTTGTTGTTGTTGTTGTTGTTGTTGTTGTTGTTGTTCACTTTGGAAACATGTCTAGTGAAGACGACTGACTAGTGGCCATGTCTACATCCCATGTCACTGTGTTCGTTTCTGTCAGTTAAAAGAACGTCAGACGGCTTGGGGACGTCAGCGACTCGGAGAGGGATGTCAGGAGACAAGAAACATTCCTTTCAATACTTCTGGCAGCCAGGTTCTGGTTACTATGGAGAAAGTCTTGGAAGAGTGTCAAAAGTAGCCACTGACATCTGCGAGAATTTTGTTTTGTCTCATATAGGTATGTAACAGCATTTTCTTTGTGATTCTGAGTTTTCTAACCTTTGTTTGTAGTACGTGCGTGCGTGCGTGCGTGTGTGAGATCGTGACTCCCCTCTACTCTTACACACCTACAACGTATTTTTTCTGTCCTTTAACAGTTCAGTTTTATGAATAATAATACTTAGAGCCAGAGCCTTCATTTTCTGTTTCGAGCATTGTAAATCACTCGCCTGGAACGAATAATTAAGATGGTTGCTTTTTTTTCAAAACTTGTTTCTACTTTCAGTTGTAACTTTCGCTTTCACTTTCTGTACCGACATGCATGACCATCGTCACACTTAACTGCTGTGAGGTTGGGTTATGTGATAACACCTTCACAACGAATAGACCAACAGTTCATCACATTTTAACTTACATTTTGTCTATCTACTAGACGCCGTGCCGGTGCCTTCACCAACAGGAGTCTTCACCATTGGTGACTATGGAACCTGTGATGGGTCGGTGTCCCTGCAACTGATACACAAGATCATCGGCAAGTACAAGGACCAGCAGTTTGGGGGAATGTGAACAGTAACTCTAACCAGTAACTTGATGATATTAACCATCAGCTTACATCTGTACATCAGCTAGCTTTTAAATAGCTTGCAATTGTTTCAGACCACTTAAGAAACAAACATGGACCCGACCTGAAGATTCAGGTGTTGTACGAAGATCACCCATCCAGCGACTACAACAGTCTCTTCAAAACTATTTACGGTAATGCCTTGTAGTGATTTGACAATACTATGTGTTTGGCAAGTTAATCTTTAACTTTTATTTTATTTATCACGTACATACATTGTTAAAGGCAACAAGCAATATTATTTTGCAGCATTTTAAATTGTTTTTAGGTCAAACATCATACCTATCCAAGTTCAACAATGTGTTCCCTATTGTCTGTGGCACTAACTTCTACAAGCAGTGTGTACCTGACAACACCTGTGATGTCATTATCTCCTTCATAGGTGTTCATTTTTTGAGTGAGGAGAGGTGAGTCGGAGACAGTGGTAACTCTTGGCATCAAAATAATTAAACACTTACTTATCATCACTAAATCAAACAACCAACCAACAATCGCAGACGTTTACATTCCTATTAAAAAAAATCTACGATATAAAATACAAAATATCTTTATAAATCTTTTTAAGAAAATTTTTTTCTTCTTCCAAAGGTAAGATAAGAACATCACTTTACATAAAATATTAAAACGGCTAAAAAATATATAAACTAACTCGTTTAATTTAGTTTGCATGTGAAATATCATCTTTTATTTTAGTTTTATTTTCCTTGGTTTTTTTGTTTGTTTTTTTTTGTTTTGGTTTTTTTTTTTTTTTTTTTTTTTTTTTGCTGTTTTTTTTCCGCTAATGATGTTATCATAAGCTATTTTCACTAACTCGTTTAATTTAGTTTGGATGTGAAATGTCATCTATTATTTTAGTTTTATTTTGCTTGGTTTTTTTGTTTGTTTGTTTTTTTGTTTTGGTTTTTTTGTCTTTTTTTTTTTTTTTGTCTTTTTTTTTTTTTTTTTTTGCTAATGATGTTATCATAAGCTATTTTCACTCAGTTTATCTCCGGAGATATAGATGAAATAATTCTCTCCAGTTATGTGAGATGCTCCAATACAATTTTCCCCTGGCGGTCGACATCAGAAGAGGAGATGCGAGTTCATCGCGAGGCTGCAGCACGTGACTGGCGGAAGTTCCTCCTCCTGAGAGCAGCAGAACTCAAACAGGGTGGGTTGGTATTTGGTTGTTTAATAGAGGTTTATATTCAAAGAGTGCTGATGAGATGCGGCTGATTATGCAGAAGCCATGATTATAACACTGAGCGCATGATGACTGCGATGTCAGGATGATGACAACACTGATGTCAATCGCGCTGATGGTCTACCTGTGGATTATGAAGAAATTAAAGATGACCGTCGAGTCGATGACAAAATGAGAATATCAGGGACTATAGTATACAAACTCGATAATTATTTTTTTATTATTTACCTACCAAAAAAATGAGTCAATAATCAAATAAAAATGTGTGGTGGTGTTTCTCTAGGTGGACTTCTCTTCGTTACTCAGCTCCTTACAGAACTCGGAGACAACACCTCACAGTTTCGTGATACCAACAGTTCTGTGACAAACATCACTGATACTCTACAGAACGGGAAGGACATTTATAGGAATTTGGATTTGGCATGGAATGATCTACACACAAATGGTATAATAACAACAGTGAGTAAAATGTAAAACATTTAAACCAGTTCTTTGACTAGGTCTAGCAATTCAACAAGAAATTCTGCCGTGTACACCTTACCATGTATACAAAGAACCATAAAATTTTATATTGTTCCAATCTTTCTTCACCGGAATTTTTTTTAAATTCTGGTCCTCAAGCAGTGGAACAGTATTATTACAAGGAGAGTTTCTGTCATGCACTGTTGACATTTACTAAAAGTCTAGCAATGTGTTGCTACAGGAGGAGTTCCAGTCGTGCACTACCCTGCAGGCTTATCGGACTTTACAAGAACTAAAAGATCCTTTCGAGGATGCCACCATGTCTCCAGTCCGACAGGCTGGTCTCAGGATATTAAAGGGTCCAGAAGACTTTTTGTCTCCTTGCTTTATGAAGACATTGTGGCGAGAAAAGTTACAGACAGGTCAGCGCAAAAATATTTTTTTTATTATTTACATTTTTTCTTACGAAACATCATATTTATCAAAGTTTTTACGAGAATAATTATTTTATTATCACGAGCGATACAAAGATTTGATTGCAGGCACTTCTTTTGAGTGTTTAAAACATATGCATACATTACCTTTAATTTGTAAACAAAAAACATAATTTTTCAGTACGAATAATTATAGACTTTGCTTTCTCTTTATGTCTGTACTATTGTTTCTTTTGTCATTTAGCCTAAAATTGTCTTTCGTTGTTTTAAGATGTCCAACATGACTCGTTGCATGCACAGATCGCTAGCTTGCAAAGGTCATAGTTCAATGCTGTGTGATTATTAAAAATTTTGGGGGCAACGTAGACATTTTCGCCGTGTTCCCCACGTACAAATCTTAAGAGCAAAGGTTTGTGTTCTAATTATAACAAAAATTAAATGCTACACCTTCTGTGCAATAAAGGAGGATTTCTTTTTTTTCTGAAACATACAACAAAGTCAATGTTTGTTTGTTGATTAAAGAAGTACATACATCTGTACAGATGGCGTTGACGACAGAAAGATGTTTGCTCGTCGTCTGGTACAAGCATACAGACTAGTCTTGGATGCCACCCTGAGAAATACCCTGGAGAAAACTCGGAGTACCGAGGAACAGTCGGATATAATGGATCAGCTCTACGAATGTTTTGTTGAACGGGTGGCCGCGTGTAACCCAGAAACTTTCCAAAGTGAACCCTATGTGGGGCGACTTGTCGCACAGAAATTAAAATGAACAATCGGTAATTGTAGAACACAACTTCTTGTATTTCCCCCGTAGATACAGAGCGACATTTTCGTCGCCATAGTCTATAGAAACATCGTCCAGCTACTTGTTGCTAAATCACACTCCACACTGAGTCAAGATGTTAAAGCCAAGTCACTGTCAATAAACTCATGAGTTCATCTTTATTTCTTAACCATGATATTTAAAGCTTCTAGTTATTTACCCGATCAGAATCTGCACTGCAACATTTCAGAAAACATCGTCTAAATAAGGCTTGAGCAAAGTGGAATAAAAGCAAATCCGAAAACAATTCTTCTGCTTCGTTTTCAAATGCATTCCCTTCATTTGTTTATTAGTAATATCTTTTGGATTAAAATACTGGAGCTAAAATATGTTGAATATATCTGTGAAATATAAGATCATGTGTGGGCATGTATATATAGATATATATATATACAGGCTTGTTTTACGAATAAAGATCAATGTGGCAATAGGTGCATGTGTCTATATGTATGCCTGCATGTGTTTCCTTGACAACTATATAAGTTGCTACCTTGTCCGATTGTGACAAAGATGTCTCAGAAATAGGTTGTAGCTTTTGTTCGATTGGTATTTTTTGTTATGGAACATCTTTGTTTTTATCTCTTTATGTCTATATCCTGATTGGCGTAGTTAAAAAAAAAAAAAAGCAAAACAAAACTCACGTGATCGGTGGTTAAGTGAAAAAGTAGCACTGATATTTTAAGTTTTAATGTTAATTTCAGCTATTATAAAGATGCTACTGGTTTCTCAAAAAATAGAAACTAAATTATTTTAGTGTGGAGAGTGTAAGATAGAAGAAAAGGAGAGAGACGCGGCAGTGGTCACTACTGTGTTCATTCCTTCTTTCACTCCAAACTGTCGCATACGTTCGCTCACCTCGGATCTGGTCTGCAAGCATACTGAGGGCTGACAGCCTGTCAGATGCTCACACTATAACCTGTTTAGCTTAGTTAGTCATAGCTTTATCCTATAGAAGTTCCGTTTTTAGGAAGTATTTTCGTGTGATCAGCATCCTTCGTAACCTTCTCTGGGGTGTTAGCTAAAAGATTTTATTAACAGTGATAATAATTTCTTGTTATTTGAAAACCCACTGACAGATCATCTGTTGTGTCCAAAGAAAGAACGGGTAAATATCTAAACACTCCTGAGTGGAGAGGTTGCGACACCTTGTAAGTCTGTGATATTATTCCTCACAAATTATGAACATAGTTTCTATTGTAGGACAACAAAATGGGGTTTTATAGGATTCCTGAATTAATGGCGCACGTTGGACTATTGCTGTTGTGAGGCCGGGGCACGGAGAGGTAGACTGAAAATGGGTTTTCAAGTGGAACGATTTCCTGTCCTAGTTTTTTTTTTTTTCTTTCTTTCTTAGGGCTAAATACTTCCTTTGAAAGAGGTGAGTTCACGTATTTGTAGGACATACTTGCTACCTTCGCACTTTACTGGAGAAGTGCATTTGCCGGATTAATGAAAGGTTGACAGGTAGGTGTGCGCTCACTGTGCTCAGGACTTGCTTTGCTGGTGGAAGTGACCGTTTTATTTTGTTCGTTTTTGATGTAGTCGTGCCTTCTGTCAGAAAGCATAAAATAATTTTGTAAAAAAACGGCAATCGGATAATTTGTTATTTTAACTGTAAAAGTCTTAAAAGTGTAATTCCTAAATATTTTAAAGGCTACGATTCAAAATCTACACGGTATGCAAGATAAATAAAAATAGTGACTATTCCTTGTTTATATTTAGCAAATTTTCAAACCACTGGATGATTGGATAGTGACTAGTTATAGATACACCAGACGTATGAGACTGACTTGAAAGTAGGAAAGCAGACTGGCCGGCAGACACATTTGATTGGCATAGACTAACGATGTATGTAAACAAACAAACTCTGCAACGAACTAATGCACTTTGACTAGCGCGTGCTCTGACTTACAGCCCAGGTAAAGGTAACATGCTGAAGACTGTCATTCGTCGTCTTGTCAACACAACTGTTGCCCGTCACCTGCCATGTCTACAGCTGACATCACTGTCATCTCGGCAGTTAGGATCAAGGATGTCACACGGCGTGGTCACATCAACAGTACAAAAAAATGCCAGAGAATCCAGATACATCAGACATCAAGATTCCTCCCTTTCAATACTTCTGGCAGCCAGGTTCTGGCTACTATGAAGAAAGTCTCGGAAGACTGTCAAAACCAATCACTGACATCTGTGAAGATTTTATTTTATCTCTCATAGGTAAGTCATGCGAGTTTGTTTCTTTGGTTGTTTCTTTGTTTCTTTGTTTTTAAAATGTTGCTCCTAGAAAATAAATACACGGAAGATTCCATTCATTGATTAAGACTATATGGTTTATACTTTCATTTTGTCTGTGTATCTGCATCATATCTCCCAATCTCCACTTAAAAGTTTGTGTGTGTATGTGTTCACCAATCATTTAAACATGTAATTATTTTGATCATCGTTTAGTTATACTTGGACACCTGTTTCGGAAAGTCAGCATCGACTGAGTGTGATCCCACTTTTGTGACATTTTCATAATAGATATATATATATAGGTTAAAGACTAGTTTTCAATTTAATTAAAGAAGTGAAACTTTTGTTTAGAACTGATATAGACACATGTGTTTAGAACTTTCAGGTGACTATCATGCTTAAAGTTTATGTTGGTATTTGGGTTCGGATTTATACGTGTATCTTGTACCATCATGGGTGTCATTTGACCCAACTAACCAAAAAAGAAAATCAAGCTCCTATAATAGATACCGAGAAGCACAATGACAGGTCTTTGTGATTGGTAGAATTAAGTAACATGTGTGGACACACTTTTCTCAGGTGTGTTAGTAACATGCCCAAGTCCTTAAATGTGTGGGCAAATTCTACCTCCTCGTCGTAGATGACAGTTGGACTAGGTAGAGAATCTCGACGGAATTCACATAATTTATTTTGTTTTACTGACATTAAGTTCAACAAATATTGCCCAGAACTATTTACACTTTTTCTGTCTTCTAGATTCTGTGCCGGTGCCATCACCAAAAGGTGTGTTCACCATTGGTGACTATGGAACATGCGATGGGTCGGTGTCTCTACAACTCATCCACAAGATCATTGGCAAGTACAAGGACCAGCAGTCTTGGGCATGTAAAGAGTAATTGAAACACTCAACCAATAATATTAATCATTAGCGTAAATCATTTAGCTTGTAAAGGGCTAGGTAAAAAAATGGTGTAGTCAAACTTTTTTCTTTAGTTAGTTCTCACTCTTTCTTCATGCATTCTTTGCTATTCTCGTCTATCCTTCTCTCGCTTTTTCTTATCTTTTCTCTCATGTAACTTAATGACAATAAAATAATTGGCAAGTATCGTTATTAAATTTTTTGAATTTTTTTCAATAAAATAAATTGAAGATTAATTATTGCTGTTTCAGACCACTTAAGAAACAAACATGGACCAGACCTCAAGATTCAGGTGTTGTACGAAGACCGTCCATCCAGCGACTACAACAGCCTCTTCAAAACAATTTACGGTAACGACTTGTAGTGATATGGCGATGTTAAAGTTAAATCTCTTACTTCACTTGTGTATATGACGCATACCTACATTGGTAAAGACAACAAGAAACATTAATTTGAAGCTCTTTTATCTTTTTTTTAGGTGAAACATCATACATGACCAAGTTCAACAATGTGTTCCCCATGGTCTGTGGCACTAACTTCTACAAGCAGTGTGTACCTGACAACACCTGTGATGTCATTGTCTCCTTCATGGCCGTGCAGTATTTGAGTAACGAGAGGTGAGTCCGAGACAGTGGTAGCACTAAGTAGTACAGTGGGGAAAACGCTTGTGATCTCGGGACATCAGTATGTGAAGTGTTCCCAGGAATTTTCTCCGAGAAACACATTCATTTACACAAATCAACCAACCTACCGACCATCCGTGGCACCTACACTTAAATAAAACAAAGAGAGCTAGATTGTATACAAACAATATAAACGACTAAATGCCATTACGAATCCTTTTCAATATATTATTTTCTCTGTCCATGGTAGCAAAAGAATATCACTTTATATAAAACAATAACACAGTTATAGAAAACGGACTCAGTTGATTTACATTGGAATGTTGTTTTACTTGCACATTAAAGAATCTCACATTATTTCTCTTTTATTTCGCACACTCACTTTTTGTACTTGTGTTTTCTAAGTTTATTTCCACTTATAACGATGAAATAACTGTTGTCTAGTTATGTCAGATGCTCCAACACAATGTTCCCCTGGCGGTCGACATCAGAGGAAGAGCTGCGAGCTCATCACGAGGCCTCATCACGTGACTGGCAGACGTTCCTCCTCCACAGAGCAGCAGAACTCAAACAGGGTGGGTGGGTAGACGGTTACCTAAAATTACCACACTGACAATGATGATAGCATTGTAAATATGTCAGTAGTGGCGATAGTCTATATGTCGAGTATGAACATTTCAAAATTGAATTTTGCCTCCATGATAATATGTGAAAAGTCAGAGACTAAGCAAAAGGTTATACCTATTACAACAAAAGACAATAAATTACAAATTTCATGAAATTTGTGGGTTGTTTTTTTTTTTCTTTAGGCGGACTTCTTTTCGTTACGCTGCCAACTACAAACCTGCGGAATAATACCTCGAACTCTCGTACTACCAACATTTCAATGGCGGACAATACCAGCCACACTCTAGAATGTCTGAAGGATGTTTGGACTAATTTTGATTTGGCATGGAACGAACTGCACGTAGAGGGCATAATAACAACAGTGAGTAAAACTTAAAACATCAAAAACAATTCTTTGACTATTAAACTAGACATTCGACTTTTCACACCTGCATGTGTAAATAAAAACTAAATTTTAACATTGCGCAGTCTTTTCTTTATGGTGATCTAGTTAGCTGATTCCTTTATTGTAGTTATCACACTCTGAAATAGTGTTTTTATATGTAACATTTGCTAAAATCTAGCTATGTGTTGTTACAGGAGGAGTTCCAGTCATGCACTGTCCCCATAGCCCTGCGGTCTGTTCAGGAACTAAAAGCTCCTTTCGAGGATGGAGCCATGTCTCCAGTCCGACAGGCTGGTCTCAACTTGTTAAAGGGTCCAGAAGACTTTTGTACTCCTTGTGTTATGAAGACATCGTGGCGAGAAAAACTACAGACGGGTCAGTGCAAAAACTGAATTTCAAATTATTTACATCCTTGCTTAAAATTCATAATATTTATTAAAGCTTTTCACAAAGATTATCACATAAACGAGCAATAAACCCAGAAACAGTGATTTTATTTTATTCAGTTATTTTTTCAGACTCTTTTATGTAGTTACAACATTTGTGTATAATTTTTTTTATTCAAGAAAAGATTTATTTTTGCAGTACATACAATTATTTCTTTTGTCGTCTACTGCCAAAAAGCACTCCTTGTGCACTCAGGTCGCTAGCTTCAAAGGGTTAGGTTTGTATTTACAACAAGGAAAATAGGAAAAATAAAGATTTTCCTTCTAATTATAATACCGATTCTGTGCACTAAAGAATAGTTGTCTTTTTTCTTAAATAAACATCAATGTATTATATTCACAATAGCCAATGTTTGTTTAATGATTCGATAATATTTACGTGTGTACAGATGGGGTAGACGACAGAAGGCTGTTCTCGCGACTTCTCGTCAAAGCAATGCGATTGGCCATAGACCCGACTCTAAGAAACACCTTGAAGAAAACACGCACTGCTGAAGAAGAATCGTTCATATCCGAGAAATTCTACGAATGTTTTGTTAAACATGTGGCTTCGTCTGACCCAGAGACTTTCCAAAGCGAACTCTTTCTGAGGCGGCTTGCCATACAGAAATTAAAATAAGCAACGGTTAATTGTAGAACACAGGGTGGAACACCTCAGAACAGAGGCAAATCATCACCATTGCTTATGGAAACATTTTCCAGTTATTTAAATAATCAGTCAACACTGAAACTGAAATGTTTATAGGTAGTTACATTACTTTTCATCATTATTTCTTATATTTACATCTTCTATCTTATTTTTAAAGTGACTAATATTCGCACTAACGGACTTCAGAAAACATGTTTACATAAAAATCATTTTATTAAGGCTTTGGTTTATAATAGATAATAAAGAGAGCAAATCAAATTTTATGTTAACAATACATTTCAATTTTTTATGAATAATATCTATTGCAAATGTAATTATATAAGGAGCGATTCGATGAATTTCATAAGGTCATTTATATGTTATATATAAATCAACTTATCA
The DNA here is from genome assembly GCF_003073045.1 of Pomacea canaliculata. NCBI lineage: Eukaryota > Metazoa > Mollusca > Gastropoda > Architaenioglossa > Ampullariidae > Pomacea > Pomacea canaliculata. The sequence goes on from NC_037600.1 coordinate 15,691,452, forward strand.
TGTTTATATATCAGATTTTAAATATTGTAACTGCTCAAATATATATTTACCAACTATATATATATATAAATTTGTTTTACAAATAAAAATTAATCTGATGATATGTGCATGCGTATGTCTGATTGTGCAACCTCACTCACTAACTTATCAGGAAACTGATTTTTCCATCTCAGTCTTTATTTACTAAGGAATCTCTGAGTTGTTATTAAAATCTCGTATTTTAAGTCGCATGTGAAGCAAATATGGGGCACACCTGAATATTCCTTTGTGTTAAGAGTATTTGAGTTCCCTGTTTAGTGTAAATGTATCATGGGTCTCGTATGTCTGAAACACATTTACCGCGAAAGGTCTAGTTGCTACAGGGAGGACGGATTCACGACTTCTAGGTAGGCCTACAATAACAATTTATTTATTTTATTATGCTATCTGACCAGAAAAAAAAAACACGATGAAGAAAAACATCTTCTATAAGAAAGTAAACAATAACTTCGTCAGGTCCAGTCGCTGTAAATGATATTTTAGTTCTACTTCTTACAAGGTGAAACCTTTGCTCGCTGGGTGTTATTTTTGACTGAGTAGTTTATCCTACTTAACACCCAAGTTGTGGAAGTCGGTCAGAAAGCCAGCGGCCTCAAGTTGTACCCGTGACATACAAAGGAGAATGTTGAATTGGTGCTTAATAGGCCGGGAAGAAGGTTGACTGGTGAAGTAGGTAATAGGGTGTGGAGGTATTCAGGACATGACTCACTCAGGAGTAACAGGTATCACGAAGGCTGGTTTTGACTGAAGAAATTTACGTTTTTTCCTTCAGACTGCACGTGGGGACACTACACACACCACAACCAACAAGTCTAAATTCGTTTTGTTTTTCGAGTGAGGACAAAAGACAATGAACTCAATACCGTACACAAACGTAAACAAAGCCAAACAAAGCAAAACTAATAAAAGAACAACACCACAGCTACAAAAACAGGAATAAAACACCCACAAACCACCCTGACAGGGTCTTACACATTTGATTTGTTACAAAATAAATGTATAGTGGACATTGGGGACTAAGTTGGTCTGCTGTAAATGAAGTATTCATGAAATTCCCGTGTGGCTGCAATCAGAACATGTTATTTACATCATTTAGTAGATTACTGATAGGCATTTGATGGGAAAGTTCATGCATCTTGTATCACAAACGACCCCGAAAGGCCATTTCTATTTTTTTTTTTTTTTACTTACCTTTAGATCATTTATACATTTTGTTTGAATACATTTTCATGATGTAAAGAGTCGAGAAGCTGATTCAAGAAAGGAAGGCAGAAAACAGATTGAACATGAGACCAGCAGACAGGCCGGCAGACAGAACAACATTGCATAGATTAGCATGGTGTTCGTTACCTGGTTATTATTGGTTTGCATCTCTTGCTAAGGACGTCTTTGGCAGCGAAACAAAATAGTCAGCCTACAATGCACTTTATTCCGTACAGGTGCCCTTGCGCGATGGATTACTGCGCCAGGTAGCTACACCTTCCACCTCTTTTCACTGTCACAGTGAAAGCAAGAAACATGTTGAAGACAGTCCTCCCTCGTTTTGTGAACGCTTTCTGTCGCCTGCCCTGTCTACACCTGGCATCACTGTCATGTCTACAGTCAGGGAAAAGGACTTCAGATGTTGTGGTGATGTCAGAAGTCAGAAGAAGGATGTCAGCAGGGACCAGGACACCTTACTTTCAACACTTCTGGAAGCCTGGGTCTGGTTACTACGGCGATAGTCTTGGAAGATGGACGAAAGGTGTGACTGAAATCTGTGAAGACTTTGTTTTATCACATATAGGTAAGTTCATCATATTTTTATTTATCTCCGTTCTAGTTTCTGAAAAATGAATAAAGGACACGCCACCTCTTTACACGCATATCTTAGTGCAATCGATGCACCTCACTGAAAGTTGCTGTATTAGCTTAGGGTGTGGCGATAATCTTTAATGTTCATTTACATCATATCAATAAAACAATTACTACTTTTAACAGATTATGTGCCGGTGCCTTCACCAAAAGGCGTGTTCACCATTGGTGACTATGGAATGTGCGATGGGTCAGTGTCTCTACGACTGATACACAGGATCATCGGTAAGTAAAGAATAGCAACACCAAGAGCGATGTAAACAGCAACTGTAATCATCAGTCGATGATATCAATGATAGCTTGTGTCATACGATTTTCAATTTCACTACTGCTAAAAAAATCAGTACATTAAAACATAAAATTTAAAGTACGAATGACGACAAAAAACCGGTTAAACAGTAATAGTTTAAATTGTTTTATTCATTAGCATAAAATAAGCTATTATTTATTGTTTCAGACCATTTGAGAAACAAACATGGACCTGACCTTAAGATCCAGGTGTTGTACGAAGATCAACCGAGCAACGACTACAACAGCCTCTTCAAAACAATTTACGGTAATTTGATGTTTGCGTGTGTCGAGTCAGATTTCAAGTTAAGTTTCAGTTTTAATATAATTAATTATTTCATGTAAGAAGTAACTAATAATATCTTTCTATATTCCTTGTAGGTAGCACATCATACATACACAAGTTCGACAATGTGTTCCCGCTGGCCTGTGGCACTAGTTTCTACAAGCAGTGTGTTCCTGACAACACATGTGACATCATCGTGTCATCATATGCCACACACTGGCTTAGTGACAAGAGGTGAGTTTGACACAATAAGGTTAACTTGTAAACAACAGTTTTTTAGTTACAATAACATCATTGTTTATTCCAAAAGCCTACATTAAACTTGTAAAAAGCTAAAGTAGAAACTCAGAAGGTGTTTTGCTATGTTTACTGAAATCCCTGCACAACACAAGAAACAGGAATGTGTAATGAGTGTAACAGGGTGTTACTTTGTGAAATGTCATTGAATCCTACTATTATCCGGACAGCGGAAAATGTCAGAATGCACCAAAAGAGGAAATGATTGATTTTTTTCAGTCACGTGATGTTTTCCACGATGTTCCCATGGCGGTCAGCATCAGAAGAAGAGCTGCGAGTTCATCACGAGGCTTCAGCACGTGACTGGCAGACGTTCCTCCTGATGAGAGCGACTGAGCTCAAACAAGGTGAGTGACTGACGTGTCTGTCAGCGTGCACAATCAATTGGTTTTTGAGATGATGATGATCATGAATATGTCCTTGTCATATTCATTATATTTTTAACAATGTAGTAATAAGTACTTTCCACAATAAGGCAATTTCGTGAAGTATTTTATTTTACAGGTGGACTTCTATTCGTAGCCTATCCTTCCCAAAGTCTGAAGAGCAATCCTGCACAACCTGGAGAAATAACAGAACCTGCAAGAGAAGCTTGGATTAATCTCAATTTAACGTGGAAGGAATTCTATGCAGGGGACATAATAACAAGAGTATGTAGCAGCTGTAACATTAACAAACTTCTTGAAAAGAGCATCCTATTTGTAAGCCACGAAAAGCATATATAATAATTTTGACAAAAGATATCAAAGCTTTGAAAATATTGACATAGACAAACAACATAAGATGTGTTATGACAAGATGACCTGTACAGAGATATTATTAGAGGAGAACATGTCCCAATCTCATGTTATTGCAATTGTTGTCTTAATCTGATCAACTAAGTGAAATTGCGATTGAGATTGTCTAATTATCCTTCACCTTCTCTCTATCGTGTTTTATTTTATTTATTTATTTATTTATTTTGTCTGCATATTTTCTCTTTGACACGTGGAAAGACTCGTTTGTTATACAATACTAAAAATAACGAAAACCCTAACTACCTTTTTTTCAGGAGGAGTTCCAGTCGTGCAGTCTCCCGGTGGCAATTCGGACTTCACAGGAAATAAAAGCTCCTTTCGAGAATGCCGCCACCTCTCCTGTACGGCAGGCTGGGCTCACCTTGTTGACAGAACCAGAAGAGTTTGTCATTCCCTGCTCTGCCAAAACAATATGGCGACAAAAGTTACAGAGTGGTAAGAGCAACAAAACTTGCATAATATCCATTTGTCCTCCAAAACACAACTCTTCTTTAGAGACTGGCAGGAAGCTCTCTCTTTCTCATTAGGTCTACCTCTGTTCCATGCCATTTATTATATCTGAAACAAGATATTTACATACTTATTTGTATAGGCTTATGCAAGCTAAAACCGTTGCATCTAGATGTCTGATATTAAATAAGGGAAAATAGGAATGTGTGTCGATGGTGATCGCCCTTTACAATGTCTCCCACTGATTTGTAAGGGCTACACACACACCGTGTTAAACATATTGTGGTTACATTGGCTCCTGATTAATTTTAACTGATTCTAACTGATTACATGGATGTTCTTGAATTTGAGATGAGCATATACTTAGAACTTTTGTTAGAGAACCATAGGCGTACTCACAACCACACACCAATAATTATTCCCCCTGCCAAAGCCATAAATGTTGTCCTGTTGGCATGCAGGCCTGATTTTCATAAGTAGACACCAAAAGTACTTGTATCGTGCTGCGTCCCTACAGCCGACCAACACTAGACACTGTTGTAGTTTGATGAAACAGTTTTTATTAAAACATGAACAAAATGGCGCTACCGGCAGCTCAAAACGCAAAAGGGAAGTAACTGCATACAACCCTGGATGTGTCCTCACGGGATAACTCTTATCATGACAGTTGCTATGAATTTATCTTAGTTTGATGTACCTGAATTGCACTTATTTTAATGCAGTCTTAAAATACACACACACACATCTGTTGTCCTTGGTAACAGCCTACTAGGGTTTTCGGAGTTTCATGCCATCTCATCTTGTGAGTTTGTAGGTTATCTACTTAGACTATTGTGTGGTTGTCTTCTTGGAAAAGCCTTACCTCATAAATTGTTTGTCACATTGTACAATAATGCATCTTCCTGTATATATATATGTGTGTATTTTTTTAACGGCCAATACTCAGGTTGGTTTAGCCAAGGACGTGTGTAGATGGACTGCTGTCTGTCTGCCAAAACCAATATAACCTCTTGCGAAGTTCTCTGCGGTTGGTCTCGGCGAGCCTAAAAATTGAATGTGACTAAGCCGGAAGCTTCGTAGTCTCATGCCTCGTTTTAGTAGTTAATCTGAAATGTGAATAAACCGGAAACTTTGTACACACCTGCCTCGTTTTATTAGTTAACTGGAGCAAAAATCGTCTGCCAGCAGTGCAGTAATACAAGTTCGTGGTTTAGCTTACAAAGAGGTTGCAGGCAAGGGGATTTAATCTCACTTTTAATAGCACTTTTCATGTACACTTTAGAAGCTTGGATGTATTAATGCATTATGTGACAAACACAAAAGTGTTGAAAAAATATATAGAATAATCTGCAGAGTAAAAAGGAGACAAACAGGGGGAACATTGCTGTATAGGAAAAGATAAATTAAAATTGTACTAACAGTTAAAGAACAATCATTTTTAAAGCACTGCAGCAATTATATTTGATCACTATGATCTATCATTTGTGGTGTTTTGCATATTGCTTTATGGACACCAAGTTTTCTTTTACAGATGGTGCAGACGACAGAACCATGTTTGCTCAAAGCCTGTCAAACATATTTCGAGTTATTTTAGAACCAACCTTGAGGAACAGCCTACACACACGCTCGTTTGAAGAACAGTCGGCCATAGTGGAACAATACTTTGAGTGTTTTACAAGAAAAGTGGCGACACTGGACCCAGAGACTTTCCAAAGTGAACCGACTGTAGGAAGATTTGTTGCACAGAAGTTGCATTAAATAACATGCATCCACACAGACATAAACACAAACATACAATCATAAAGACTTATGTCCTTCACTAGGGTACCCATACATTGTTGGCATTCTGTGCTGCTGTAGATAGGCAAAGCCATGCACACCCACGGGTACACGGTGGCAGTATCACCACACTTGATGCTTTCAGTGTCAAAAGCAAAACATTTAACAAGAAATTATAAAATTGGAAAATCACTAAACCTCATGTTGTCCTCATTTTTTTAGGCATTTTGTTCGGTAGGCAATATTATTAATAATGCTGCTGTACAATTTGATAATAATGTTTAAAAGTGAAATCTTTCTAAATATTTAGTTACCCTTATTACTTTTTTTGTGTACAGAAATAATTACTGTTTGACCAAAATTCGGGATATGTACCACATGAAACAAGAGGGATGGTGAAACTCGGACAAAGATGCTATTAGCAATCTGAAAAAAAATCAGAGGGCAAACGATCAGAACCATATAGCCAGTGAGATTTAATTAGCAATGTGATTAAAAAAATAAAAGATCTTTCAAGTAAAATTTTGAACTACAAGCTCTGAGTCATTGTTAGAGGAAAGAAGTGGCTGTCGGTAGAAGTTGAGGTGTTTTGTTTTTTGTTTGTTTGTTTGTTTGTTTGTTTGTTTTTGTTGTTGTTGTTGTTGTTGTTGTTGTTGTTGTTGTTGTTGTTGTTGTTGTTGTTGTTGTTGTTGTTGAGGGGTAGAAGCCGCTTTCATTAACTACTTAAAGGAAGCAATAAATCGCCGAAAGAGTACAAGAGTAACATAAACCATTAGAACTTCTTTTACTATTTAGTCTTTAACTTTAACCACAATTCTGAATATACCGTTATGATTACATTCTTCAGCTGACCTACTCTTGTGTCAGGTCGTCGATCTAGGGATCAGCCTTTGTTGGTGAATGACCCAAGCCACTGGACAATTTAAAACACCTTTGAAATAACTGATCCACTTTTTTTTCTCTACGTGTGTTTTCTTCGTAGCGTCGTTCGGCTTCTATGGGTTAGCTTCTGTCTGGTCATGTGTGCTCTGTACTTTAGATAGAATGTGCGAGTTTGATGAGCAAAGGTTTCGGGCAGGAGTGTGGACAGACAATATTTCAGTAAAGTAGTGGTGGGGGAAGGGCCTTAAAAATATCCCTAGCACAGAGTTGAGAGCTTGTAGTCTAGTCCACCTTTAACTGGTAGACAATGAAGAGAGTGAAGAAGTCTTGTTCACATTTGAGGTACTGTGGACAGCCAGCAAGAAGAGAGTTTCACATATATAGATATATTTATATTTGTTAAGACGTTAATAACTACACGAGACAAAACAAAAATCGTCACAAAGGTCAGTCGCAGATTTGTTTACTCTTCGTAGACTTTCGCCATAAAAGCCAGAACCCAGTAGCCAAAAATATTGAAAGGAGGGTGTCTTGGCGCCTGCTGCACATTCTGGCATCTCTCTTTGTGTCGCTGACTGTAGAGATGACAGTGACAGTGATGTCAGACATAGACAAGGTGACAAGCAGCAGTAACGTTCACAAGACGAGTGATGACAGTCAACATGCTGCCCTAAGCTGTCTTTTAACCGGGACAGTGCAAGCAGACCGTGAACAGTGTAGGAAGGTTAACTACGCAGGTACCCAGATAGTAAAACAGTCCACACCCGTCAGTTGGTACGCTGGGACTACACCCACTGGTTTTATTCAAACCCCGAGAGGTTTCATTCAAAACATACAAAGCTCTGGCGAAGATTAAAAGACTTGACTGCAAAACATAAAAACTATACTGAATAACAACTACAGTTCACTACAGCAATACACACCCACCTTTTTCAAACCTTCAGTTGCTCCACAAGTTGATCCACACACTCCAATGTGCCTTTGTTAACTGTAACTTAAACACAACTCTGGTGGTTGTTTATCTGGATCTTTTTTAATGCGGTTAGGTTTTAGAAAGAAACTATTTAGGTCCTTGGTAACTTAATGGATTCAATATTAATCACATGTATTACACTTTCTAAAATAATGGTTGCTGGAACATGGCTTCTGATACTACGTGTCACGTGCCTGCCGTGTTGCAATCATTGGCTGTTAATTAAGACTTCTGAGCAACAAGTCTCCTCACAATGTGTTCACTTTGAAAAGTCTGTGGACTCAGCAACACCACCCTCTTCACAAACGCCGAGTACAGTCGCTCCATTATCACCGACTGCTCTTCCCCACTGCGGGTGGCCATCAGGCTGTTCTTTAAGGTCGAATCCAAAATAACTCGAAACGCCTTTGTGATCAGTTGAGCGAAGAGATTTCTGTCATCAACGCCATCTGGAAAAATAGACACATTATTCAATTAACGAGTAGTATTTACATAATTTATATGATACAATATCTTTCAGCATACATTGTCAAGAGATGCGAAAAATTTAAACGGTCTTGTCATTGCACATGGTTAGACTAATGTTTGATTTTCTCTAAACTTATTCTCTTCTTTGTCCAACCGATTTGGAACCCGATATATTGGGACGATTATTCATTCGTTTATTGGTTTCTCTGGTTTTGTGGATACGTGTTCTTAATTCAAAGAGTTTTGTAAGATTTTATCAACCGTGATTTTTTAGAGGAAATTAATGTACTACAATTTATATAACTGATCTTAATTTTCAAATATAAATATAAGAAACAGCAAAGACTTTATGTTACACTGACCTGTGTCCAGTCTCTGTCGCCACAAGGTTTTAGCGAAGCAAGGCATGACAAACTCTTCAGGTGCCTGTAACAGGACCAGTCCAGCCTGTCGCACAGGTGAGATGATGGCATCTTCGAAAGGAGCTTTAATTTCCTGTAATGATCTCATAGCTACTGGAAGGGTGCATGACTGGAACTCCTCCTGTAATAGTACATTGTTCAAGTCTTTGTCATTGTCCGCACTGTGTGATTGGAACTGCCCTTTTAATAAAGAACTCTGGGTATATCCGGGTGTTTCACAAGGCTCTAGGTAACACTTTATTCCAAGATCAGGTAAATATAGCTTATATTTATATATGGAGAGAGGGCTAGTTTTCATCTATGCATATAATGCGAACATTTCTTCTTTTAAAAATATGTGTAAAGGATTTTAAGTAACATCAGATAATAATAATGACAAACATTTCAGGTCCTGTGTAAAGCTAGCAACATTCTACTCATCATCATTGTCTTTACCATTACCCTTTAAAGTCTAAATTATCCAAACCGATGCTCTCTTAACTGCCTTATAATTAAAATGTCATCGATAATCTTAAATAATGTTAGGAATTAGATGGAAAACAAGTAAACAAACAACATAAAAAAATCTATGATAAAAGGTCGCCTCTTTACGTGGTCCATTAATTTCTCGTAAATATTGTTTGCTACACCACCTACAAACTGTCCCATTCACCGTGAAAAAAAGCTTTTTGATTCCTGTTCTTCACTATCCACTCTTTAGTTCTGAATGCTAATTAAGTTAATACTGCTTGTTGTTGTTGTTGTGTAAAATACTGCCTTTCGCAGCCGCAATTTAAGAACTCTTTAGTTTACTTACTCTGGTTATTACGCCCTCTGTGTATAATTCATTCCAAGACAAATCAGTGTTCACACAAATGTCCCTAATGGTCTCCTGTATTGTTCTTCCTGCATTGTCTTTGAAAGGAATGGTTCCACTGCCAGAGTGTAAATGGCAGCTCCCCAGGTTTGTAGAAGGCTGCACTACGAAAAGAAGTCCACCTGCCGGAAAAGAAACATTTTTTTTCTTCACATCGTGCAATTAAACTTCTGTGAAGAAGTTTTATTACTTTTGATGAATTAAGATGAAAGAAGGCTGTTAAAAAATTAATTATTTGTTTATTCATATTTTCCGTTACTATTAGAGGTCGTTGGGTGAGTACATCAATGCACAGACCAATCACTAAGAACGATGGTGAGCAGGTCCAGAGTGAGGTCACTCCACTTCTTCACGTTATTAAACCGCCGTGTAAATCTCTGGTGACCTCTGTGTCTACTGCCCACCAAGGTACCTTTGAGTACAGTCAACTAACAGTATCCATTAACTAACCTCTTTTAAGCTCGGCAGTTCTCAAGAGGAGGAAGGTCTGCCAGTCACGTGCTGCAGCCTCGCTGTGAACGCGCCCCTCCTCTTCTGATGTCGACCGCCATGGAAATTGTATTTGAACAGGTGACGTAACTGAAACATTGATTTCTTCATCTACATCAGTGCCGATAAACTATTTATGAGCAAGTGTTGGTTGTAGATGCTGAAGACAACTAATGCAGAGTATGAGTTCACAAGTGCACTTACAGCACAGTTTATCTTTACTCAACCTGATACAGAAGGTCTTTTCTGTTGTTTTCTCTTAGCGTTTTATTTAATTTCTAGGCTACTCACCTCTGACTACTCAGCCAATGCGTGGCAAATGAGCAGATGATGATGTCACATGAGTTGTCAGGAACACACTGCTTGTAGAAACTAGTGCCACAGGCCAGAGTAAACACTTTGTCAAACTTGGACATGTAGGATGCCTCACCTAAACGACAACATGACAAAATATCAAAAACATGTAATCCATTGCTGATATATTGCACGAGTTTAAAAAAGTAACTTTATATAACTATTATATAACTTATATAACTAAATAATAATGACTGTATGGACACCCACAGACTTAAAATTACCGTAAATTGTTTTAAAGAGACTGCTGTAGTCGTTGGATGGTTGGTCTTCGTACAACACCTGGATCTTCAGGCTTGGTCCATGTTTGTTTCTCAAATGTTCTGAAACAAATAAACCTAGCTTTATTCTATTTAACCCTTTTATTGCTACACCTATCTAGCTCCATCCTGCATTTCTTTGTAATAAGATTTTGCGCCGTGAGGCCCATAAGGAAACAACATAACATAAAAAGTAGGGTAAGAGTTTCTCTTACAGAGGAATGCTGGCAGCCAGTCAGACACTTTTTAAAAAAATATTTATTATGATATTATTGACTAATGATTAATGTTATTGTTTTGGTTTTGTTATCTTTTACTTACCAATGATCTTGTGTATCAGTTGTAGAGACACTGACCCATCGCATGTTCCATAGTCACCAATGGTGAACACGCCTGTTGGTGAAGGCACGGGTACGGAATCTAGGCAACCCAACAATTGCAAGCAAGTTATTCAGGCTAAAATTCTTGAAGGCAGCGGAACAAAATCTGTTAAAAGTAGTAATTGTTTTATTGATATGATGTAAGTGATTATATGTACAAGTAATATAAAAAGACTGACACAAATGAGTAATAGCCATCTGTCGGAAGTGACCAATCCATACACACAGACACGCTCGTCCTCTTACACGTGTATAATAATAATCCTCCACAATAAAGACAACTATAGCCAACTTCTATAACGAAAAACCTGCTGCACAAAGCGTATGTTCTGAATATTTACACGATTTATACTTCCAGCTTATGACAGGCGCGTCCATACTTTAAAACATTTAGAAGTATCAGCGAATACTCGGACCTATCAGTCATATAAGTGAGGATATATAAAATATTTGCTCAGAAAGGTTGACACTGTCGGTCTCGTGTAAAGGTCACTAAAAAAAAGCCTCAAGTAATGGCATTGTTTTCTTTATTTCACACGTAGATCTTTAATCCAACTTATACAAAGATTGCCATATCGAATCATTAGAAGCCATATTAACATATAATATTGTTTGTAACTCATCATGTAACACACAAGTATTATCGGCCTTTTTTTATTTTGGATCACAGTGCCATTTTACAACGCGTGAAAGATCATAGGTTATCCGAAACCAAAACTTCCAACCCAACATGGCCTTTGACCTCAACTTAAAATGATTTCCGAAAAATCAACAGATTTAGAGTGAGATTGGCGTATATGTAACCTATAAGCCTTACAGAACATCACCACACCCTAAGCTGATACAAAGACTTTCAATGAGGTGCATAGATTGCACTAAGCTATAGGTGTAAAGAGGTGGCGTCTCCTTTATTCATTTTTCAGAAACTATAAGGGAGATAAATAAAAATATAACAAACTTACCTATGTGTGATAGCACAAAGTCCTCACAGATGTCAGTCGCGGTTTTTGTCAGTCTTCCAAGACTCTCGCCATAGTAACCAGACCCAGGCTTCCAGAAATGTTGAAAGTAAGGTGTCCTGGTCCCTGCTGACATCCTTCTTCTGACTTCTGACATCGCCACAACATCTGAAGTCCTCTTCCCTGACTGCAGAGATGACAGTGATGCCAGGTGTAGACAGGGCAGGTGACTGGTAGCGTTCACAAGACGAGGACTGACTGTCGTCAACATGTTTATTGTTTCCTTTCACATTGACAATGCGAAGAGGTCGTTGAAAGTGCATAAATCTAACGGCGCAGTAATCCAGCGCGCGAGTACGCATGTACGGGATAAATTCCATTTTGAGCTGGACAGTTTGCTTCACCAGAGACGTCCATAGCAAGAGAAGCAAAACAGTACTAACCAAGTAATAAACAGTTTAGAGGCGGTTATATTTGTAAAACTAGTATAAACGTAATGTGTCTCACACGTATACAGGATTCAGTATGTTATATATTAGCACTTCTAATCTCATGTAGTATGTCATTGTTTGTACCACTATTTTTTAATTACACGGCTGAGAGTTGTACACACAAAGTTGATAGTAATATCACCGATTAGATTATGGTATTATATACTTTACACACAAATACCCAGACATATGTTGCTTATAAAGAGGAATGTTTTAAAGAGTTAGTGGTTCATGTGGCGGGGTAACTGTATTTTGTAAGTTGAAGGACACAAGAGCCGGCAGCAAATAAAAGGTGGGCCAGGTCGTCATAGCGACCTCTGACATTGCGATAGCTCGCCCCGCTGCACGGTAATAATAACAATAATAATGCACTTGTACAGCGCGATTCCCCGGCAAGAATACGAGCTCATGCACAAGACGATCACGTGACAGTCTAACAAACATACAAAACACGAAGAGGGTAATGTGACACAACAACACACATTGAGGCGATAGCAGTCAGGACATCCAGTCATACAGAGGCAGGACATGCAGAAGACAGTCATTCATTCAGCAAAAGGTGCAACAATAATACCAGACTAAAGATTTCAATAAAATCGGTGTAATTCAATCTTTTTATCAAAGCATCCAAGCAGAGAATTTGAAACAGTTCACAATACATATAATGAGACATCGATTCTCCGTAAACAAATCTTACAACAGAGAATTTCAGTCCTGTATTTTTTTTTAACTTAACTTTTCTCATGTTCTTTTCTCTAGTATTTTATGATACGACATTTTTTTTTCACTTCACACCCAATATAGATACATTTCTGTTTTGTTTCCCTACAGTTCGTAGTATCATAATCTTTTGTAAATGCACCAAATAAAATAACAGTTCAAGAATTATTTATTAAGTCTATAACTATCTGGAAATGTAAGTCAACAATACTTTATTCATGTTTTCTACACGATCTCCTACAGGAAGCATGACTCACTGGGTCAACATGTATTCAATGAGAAAGCAGACCTTGTTTTGTAAACAGGGCAAACCCTACCTGCCTCGCCACACCTGACACCTGGGAATGTTTGTGAAGTGTCAGGGCAACCTGCTCCTGAAAGTGTGGCGAGAACTATATGTTCTCTTACCAATTCTCTATCTCGAGTAGAACTTGCTCAAGTAAATTTGGTGTCGGTCATTGACAATCAGATTCGGAGTGTCGGAGAAACCATTGCCCATCAGATTTCTGAGCAATTCCAGGCCGCACAACATATTAACAGTCTCCAGAAAATTATCACTGCAACTGACTGAAGCTACGCAGTGTTTTTACCCCCGAGAAGTTATAATCATTATACACATACTTGTACTCTATTGGATCATTAAAAACACATGTATTTAAACTTCTTTTCTTTTAAAACCCTGGATAAAATATCCTAGCCAGGTGGTTACGCATTTACGCTTACGCCATGTTGTTCCTTCTCTATTTTTGTTTTCATTTGTTAATCAATCTTCGCATTAAGCAACTTTTGAATTAACATTTAGCCTTAATCATAAAGATATACCTGAACAGGAATACAGCTTGAATAGGAACACCTCCTGTTCCTTCACAGGTCACCGTTGTGTGGTATAAATAGAGTTGTCATTACACAACAACTGTATAAGATGTGGCTAATAAATGTTCTGTCATGCCAGGTTTGTTTAGCTCTAGTAACGACAGCAACATGAATTTAAAATCCAATCGCTGCATGTACAGGCATGCACAAGGTTTCTGTACTCTTTTACCCTCTTACTTCTGTGACAGTCGGACATCCTTGTTCACATCACCATGTTCTTGCTTAAAATAAAAAACCAGTCTTAAACTAAACTAGCAATGCAGCTTCCTCGTGAGCAAGTGTGTGTGTGTGTCATGAGGGGAGAACTAGTGTTTTACGCCGAGCCTAGCAACAATGGCTATATATCACAGCAAGGCAGCCAGCATTGTAAACAGATGCCACATAAAAAGGAAAAACAGTACCCTCTAGACGGGAACTGAACTCGGGACAGCCAACCCTCACTGGTGACAGTTGCGCCACTTAACCGCCATGATAATGAGCAACTGGTGATCAAAATTGTTGTCATAGTAAAACACTAAACAATGCTCTGCATTAAATGTGTGTATTTGTTCTGTATAGTATGAGTTTATTCCAAACTGGATGTTTCTCACTCAAATTTCGCCAAATTTCCTACAGACAGATAACTCTTAACTGGTCTTCAGTCAGTCCCAAGCTGTTTCTTGGCTTGCCATCTGTTACGCCAAAAACAGAAGACCTCTGCAAGCTGATACCCCGAGATTGTCTCAGGTTATGTTCGAAAGAACATGGCAAAGCAGGAGGTGACAAGGTGTCTTGCATAGTTGCATAGACTGGTGTACACAGTGTAGACTAGTGTGAGTATGGATGGCGAGACAGGTGTGCAGACAAGCATATCCACACCCCACCGCTCTCCACTACCACCACCACCGCAACCTCCAAAACTCGAACGTACCCGATACAGCTTCGTTTCCTCTCTGCCCTCTGCTCTACTCATCTTCACAGTTCAAAAGGAGATAAGAGTAGTGTCAGGGTTACCGTCTCAGACCCAGTTCTTAAGAAAGAAGAGACAGTGTGGTGTGTAAAACTAGTCGTGTGCATGAGCTTTTTATTCGTGTTGCATGAGTATTAATTGCGCAACCTATGATTTTTGTTAATTTAAAAAGATTTAGAATTAGTTAAAATTAGTATTATTTGTGTGTGTGACTGTGAAATTCCTTAAGAAGGTTGATTGTAACTGATAAATAACTGTTTATGTTTTTTAAGGAAAGTTATTCAACATCATTTACGCTGTTTATCAAGATGAATGCAAACGTGATACGACTCACGTATTCAAGTTTAAACGACATGGTATAGTGTTTAAAATGAGATTAATCACATACACACGGCCTTCTGTCTACAGTCAGAGGCTCAACTTTAAAGCATTATTAGTAGAAAGATAATGGATATCACTTAGGGTATTAAACCGTGACAGACATTCGTAAATATGTGTCCACATATCACTATTAGACACTAAACTTGATGCATTTGAAAAGTAATGGACAAACGTCGCCATCTTAGGCAAGGACATTATTACTATTTTCCGGCACATAAAACTTATGGATGTATAAGAGCTATACTGTAGGCGCGCGCACACACACACACACACACATGTATATTCGAAATGCACTGAGAGCCATCTTGTTCCTTACTGACAATAACTGTACATGGGACAAATGCTCTAGCAACCGCTCAAACAGCCGGCAAACTCACAACCACTTGCTCAGCCAGGGACAAGCGAGGTTGATAAGCTTTTGAAACTGTATATATAATCCAGTTACCACTACAAGTGAAAAATGAATAAAAACACAAAGAAAGTCAAATAACTGCTTCATTATCCACTTGTTTAAAGAGAGGGCTGATCTGCGAAATCTGAATGACATTGTCTTAGAGTTCATTACAAAAATAAGAAAATGCCATTAATATATTAAATTAATTTACAGTTTATCTTATTTTGGACATTTTATCACATCGTGTGATTGCGGTAGTTTTGTGTCTTGTTAAAATGTTGTTCTGTCTTTTGACACTGAAAGCAGCAAGTGTGGTGATGCTGCCACCTCTCTACAGCACCACACAGAATGCCAACAATGCATGAGTACCCCGGTGAAGAACATAAGTCTGTATGATTGTATGGTTGTGTTTAGTGTGTCAGTGTGTGCGCGCGCGCTTTATGGGCGTTTTGTTGTTTAATATAACTTCTGCGCAACAAGTCTCCCCACACATATTTCGCTTTGGAAAGTCTCTGGGTCCAGTGTCGCTACATTTCTTATAAAACGCTTAAAGTATTGTTCCACTATGGCCAACTGCTCTTCAAACTGTCGTGTGTGTAGGCTCCTCCTCAAGGCTGGTTCTAAAATAACTCGAAATGTGTCTGACAGGTTTTGAGCAAACATGGTTCTGTCGTCTGCGCCACCTGTAAAAAAAGTGGTGTCCATAAAGCAATATGCAAAACATCACAAACGATAGATCACAGTGATCAGGTATAGGCCAACGTATCAGGATATAATTCTCTTCATATATCTACAAGATCAAATTTTACCATGGCTTCTGTAATTGTCTTGCGAGTACGAGGGCGACTGTTGCTAACATCTAGTCGATTTTGGGAGCAGTTCCAGTCAGCAAAAAACTGTTACTAAATTTCTCACTTTGCTGATGTTTAGGCAAATGCCCACCATGACAATCAAAGATAATTCAAATAATTAGAGGCGACAGCAATATAAATGACAAAAAAGACAAAACAAGTTAACTTTATAACATGTGAGTCTTTACAAGGCTAAGTATGCATCTTCTTATAATAAAAATTTACATAAGTGAAAGGTAACAGGTAAGAAGATAACCCCAGAAGATTCTAAGAAGATAACCTACAAACTCACAAGATGAGATGACACGAAACTCTCCCAAGTCCCAAAAATTAAGTAGGCCGGCCATTCCCAAGGACAACAGATGTGTGTGTGTATATATATATGAGTGATTGTGTGTGCGTGTGTTCATATGTTCATATCAATCCAAAAACATCAAAGTAAGATAAACAAAGATATTTTTTGTCTGTGATGGCTAGAACGCAGGACATTGACATTTTAAATGTGACAATGAAACTTTGATAGAATGATTCAAGTAAAGGGCTATTAACACATCGATTCTTAAATTTACTTACACTATAATTTTTATTATATATTACATATAAAATAAAAAGGTGTTTTAGGAGGAAATATGGACATCTACAAGTTTTGTTGCTCTTACCACTCTGTAACTTTTGTCGCCACATTGTTTTGGAAAAGCATGAAGGACAAACACTTCTGGTTCCTTTAAACAAGTTTGAGACCAGCCTGTCGGACTGGAGACATGGTGGCGGCATTCTCGAAAGGAGCTTTTAGCTCCTGTAACGACCGAAATGTCGCCGGGACATTACACGACTGGAACTCTTCCTGTAATAAAGGTTGTTAGGGTTTCTTTATTTTTAGCATTGTATGACAAACGAATCGTTTTACTTGAAAAAGAGTAAATATGCAACAAAATAAACGATAGAGATAAGGTGAAGGATAATTAGACAATCACATTTCGACGAAGGTTACACAAAATTCCAGCATTTCCTTGTCTCCATAAAGAAAACCTCATTAGATGCTTCATAACCTTTTTTACCCCTTACACACAGCTCACCTTACGTTTCTATTTATACAAGTATGTATTGTGATCCATTCAAATTTCATTGTAAACACCTTCTATATTATCACTTTGCTATTTATAACTTTCAGTCTGGCTTGGCGACTTTGCAATGCGCCATTCTTATGCATTATTGTGTGTGATGTAAGTGGACAGGTGTGTTACGTTTCTGCAGGTAACAGTGAAGAATTGTAAAATGTCGTGGACATCTATATAAGATTGTCGAGAACATGTCCTGCTGCAATAATGTAAGATTATGACATGTTCTCCTCTAATAACATCTCTGTACAGGTCTTCTTGTCATAACACATCTTATGTTGTTTGTCCATATCAATACTATCAAAAAATTAAAGTTAGCTTTAATATCTTTTGTGAAAAGTATTACAAATGCGCTTCGTGGCTTACAAATTGGATGCTCCTTTCAAGAAGTTTGTTAATGTTGCAGCTGCTACATACTCTTGTTATTATGTCCCCTGCATATAATTCCTTCCACGTTAAATTGAGATGGATCCAAGTGTCTCTTGCACATTCTGTTATTTCTCCAGGCTGTGCAGGGCTGCTCTTTGTATTTTGGGAAGGTTGCGCAACGAATAGAAGTCCACCTGTGAAAATAAAATACTTCACAAAATTGCATTATTCTGGGAAATATTTATTTCTACATTATTTAAAATATAATGGATATGACAAGGACATACTCGTGATATTTCATTTCAACATTATCATCGTTGATTGATCCATATACAACACAGAACCAATTTTGAAAATGGACTGTTATTCTATGGTTCAGCTATTATTTTGAGCCAAACAACATTGCTCCAGTCATAGCTCCATTATCGTCCCAACACCCAGTTGACATTTACGATGTAATCTTTCAGTCTGTGAATAGTGTTGTCAGCTGAATTTCGGAAGCGATTAAGCAGCTATATGACTGATCAAAAGGTAACAAAGCAATTTGGTGTACAAATACAAGAACAGATCCCTGTAAATTCAGAAGAAAGAAGGTTCAACTGAAACAATGTAGAAGGGATCAGTATAATACTATGCTTTTGCTAGAATCAAGGTATACTTTAATAAGCAACAGTGTCAAATGATGGACTGAGGTCAAGCAGAGCTAAGACCGATCTCCACTGTCGAGGGCCAAACAAGATGTCACGTGTAGCTTGTAGTCTGACTGTGATAGGCGGTATGCTCACTGTTAAGTAGACATCAAAGGGTAATTGATGTGTAAAATATAAGTGTAAGGAAGATCTTAAGGAATGAGAGATGAGTTGTCGTTGCTGTTATCGTACATCAAATCGATGTCAATGTGTCCTTAATCCTCTCTTCTTTGTCAGGCTGTAGGTGCTAGCAACCTACGATGATTGTCTGTCTTGTTAATTCATTTTGGTTTATCAAGCAGGAATTTTGCAGATAACCCAATGAGCATCAAAATAAAAGGGCTTCTACCTGTTAGATCAGTTCTGTCACTGGAACGGTGGGGTGGTAAAGATCACCTACAGCCTGACAGACACGTCAGTCACTCACCTTGTTTGAGCTCAGTCGCTCTCAGAAGGAGGAACGTCTGCCAGTCACGTGCTGAAGCCTCGTGATGAGCTTTCATCTCTTCTTCTGATGTTGACATCCAGGGAGACATCGTCGAAGACATCGTGTGACTGCAAAATCAATCATTTCCTCTTTTGTGATATTCTGACATTTTCCGCTGTCTGGATAATAGGAAGACTCTATGACATTTCACGAAGTAACACCCTGTTACACTCATTACACATTCCTGTTTCTTGTATTGTGCAGGGATTTCAGTAAACATAGCAAAACACCTTCTGAGTTTCCACTTTAGCTTTTTACAAGTTTAAAGTAGGCTTTTGAAACACAAAGACAGGAGATAAACAATGATGTTACTGTCGCTAAAACACTGTTGTTTACAAATTAGCCTTATTGTGTCAAACTCACCTCCTGTCACTAAGCCAGTGCGTGGCAAATGATGACATGATGATGTCACATGTGTTGTCAGGTACACATTGCTTGTAGAAACTAGTGCCACAGGCCAGCGGGAACACGTTGTCGAACTTGTGTATGTATGATGTGCTACCTACATGGAAAAAGATAGAAAGATATTATCAGTTACTTCTATAAAATCCTTAATTATATGTAAAACTGAAACTTAACTTAAAAATTCACTCGACACACGCAAACATCAAACTACCATAAATTGTTTTGAAGAGGCTGTTGTAGTCGTTGGTCGGTAGATCTTCGTACAACACCTGAATCTTAAGGTCAGGTCCATGTTTGTTTCTCAAATGGCCTGAAACAATAAATAATAGCTTTATCATACTACTAGATGAAACAATTAAAGCTATTACTGTTTAACCAGTTTTTTGTCGTCATGCGTACTTTAAATTTATTTTTTAATGTACTGATTTTTTTAGCAGTAGTGAAATTAAAAATCGTATGACACAAGCTATCATTGATATCATCGATTGATGATTACAGTTGCTGTTTACATTGCTCTTGGTGTTGTTATTCTTGTACTTACCGATGATCCTGTGCATGAGTCGTAGAGACACTGACCCGTCGCACGTTCCATAGTCTCCAATGGTGAACACGCCTTTTGGTGAAGGCACGGGCACAGAATCTGTCAAAAGTAGTAACTGTTTCGTTGAAATGATGTAAATCATAACCAGGGTAATTATTTGTACAAGTAAGGCAAAGAGACTTACATAACAGAGTAAATGAAAAGGCATCTGTTAGAAGCAACCAGACCATACACCACACAGACGTACTCGTCGTCTCCTTCTCTTTCCCTCTAGAAACATTACATGGGCTTCATGTTTGTCTGTAAGATAGTTGTTCAATAAAAATGTGCATCTGGCTTCCCGTTTCTTTTTCCTTGTTCCTTCAATTTCTTTTTTGTATTTACTTTTGGTTTTTGTACTCTTTTCTGCCGAAACCACAGAAAACATGATGCACAGAATTTTCTAGAAAAATATAGTGAAGAACTATAGCAGTGGCATTGTTCTTTTTTTCACACATTGATCGTTAGTCCAACCTCTTCTACAAAGATTAACACATCTAAGCATGCAGAATCTATATTTACATTTAATAATGTTTGTAATTCACCATTTGTACTCGGTCACCTTTTTATTTTTGTTTAACAGTACCATCTTACAACACATAAAAATGCCATTAAAATATGACTTTCCTAAACCAAAAGTCCCAATCCAGCATAGACTTTGACCTCACCTTTATACGATTTCCGTTTTTTGAATGAGGGATGGCGTATGTATGAGCTGTTAGCCTTACAGAACATCGCCACACTCCAAGCTCATACAGCGACTCTCGGTGAGGTGCATCGACTGCACTAAGCTATGCGTGTAAAGAGGTGGTGTGTTCTTTCTTTATTTTCCAGAAACTAGAACAGAGAGAATTAAAAATATAACAAACTTACCTATGTGCGATAAAACAAAATCCTCACAGATGTCAGTCGCGCTTTTTGTCATTCTTCCAAGACTCTCGCTATAGTAGCAAGACCCTGGCTTCCAGAAGTGTTGAAAGTAAGGTGTCCTGGTCCCTGCTGACATCCTTCTTCTGACTTCTGATCTCGCCACAACATCTGAAGTCCTCTTCTCTGACTGTAGACATGACAATGATGTCAGGTGTAGACAGGGAAGATTACTGACAGCATTCACATGACGAGGAGTGACTGACTTCAACATGTTCTTTGCTTTCACTGTGACAGTGCAAAGAGGTCGTGGAATGTATTATAGCCTAACGGTGCAGTAAGCCAGCGCGCGGATGCACATTACAGGATAAAGTGCATAGTAGGCTGACTATTCCTTTCACTGCCAGAGACGTCCATAGTAAAAGAAGCAAACCAATAATAACCAAGTAATTAACACCATGCGAATCTATGCAATGCTGTTCTGTATGCCGGCCTGTCTGATGGTCTGATGTTCAGTCTGATTGTCTGCCTTATTGCCCTCGTATCTTTAATATCTTGAATCAACTTCTCGACTCTTTCTTTACATCACGAAAAATGTAATCAAATAAAATGTATAAATGATTTAAAGGAATTTTGAAAAAATAGGAAAATGGTTCTGTGATGCAAACTATCAAATCAACAAACTTTATATGAAATGCGTATAATATTTCTTCACTTTAGTTTATTGTCCGTGGAAGGCACACTGCTAGAACACGCATTTCTCATTGGCTTAAAAGACATACACATAGACTGACTTATTACAATACTAAATTTTGTGTCTTTAGTAGTTCTGTTTAATTTTGAAGACGGTTTCATACATTTTCCAGCTACCTGACTTGATGGTCTCTCTTTACTTGCTTTTTGTGTGACAGTGTGTATGGGATACGTATGAGGATGTAGCCCGTTCTTCGAGTTTGTAATGCCTGTACATTACAGGTAACCAAATTGAAATTAGAAAATATCATATGTTTAAAATTTACCACTTTTATGAAGACGAAAGAGAAGAGGGTGGGGAATGAGACAAGATTTTTTTATCACCAACGAAGAATCCACCGAAGAGCTGAAACCGAGTCCATCACCACGCAGGTTCAACGAAGGCATTGGCGATGGATTGGACATGTGCTCCGCCAGCAGACAGCAGACCTCTCCAGAATGCCCCTGCGATGGACTCCAGACATCAGACCGATAGCTGAATAATTTGTAGATAAAATATCGCGGAATTAGCAACCGACCATTAAACTATGTAGACGACATACCGTGAGTGTTAATTTGACAAACCGATAGACACCTACGAGCTGCGTATGTGACCCAGTCCTTTAAATTAGATGCAACACATTCCCATCTTTTGGCGAATACGGCAGGCAAGGCTGCCATGCGGCAAGGTTACCCTCACCTGCACTTCATAGCTATGAGTGCGCAAAACTTCTGATACAGCCAACTTGTGCCAACACACACACACGGCGTACGCGTTTTGAGATTGAATGTGAGCAAAAAAAGATCTTAGAAAAATATTGCTGTGTACCCATTGCTATCACAGTTGAGTTCACTGAAATGATTTCTGTATGGAAATATGTCGTGCCGCGGTTTTCAGCCTGTGATACCCCGGGGCGCGACGTCCTAAGAAGGGGGAACCGCGAAGGCTGTCATTTTTTTTTTTTTTTTTTAATGTTTTTAATTTCTGAAATCTTATATCGGTATTAGTGAAATTACCTGGCTAACAGTTGGGTGGGGGTGGACGTACTCTTTTTTTTTTTTTTTTTTTTGTCTAGGGTGCGTCACAATTAAAAGGTTGAGAAACGCTGATGTAGTGATTCCGTTGCCGGGTTTTGTAAGGGGCTCAGGTGACTTCTAGTTCTAGCTATAGTAAGGGTGGTTGATGGCGCAGTGGCCAAGCTCCTATCACCACGACAGTGGGAATCGAGTGTCGCGGATTCGCATCTCGACATCGCGGGACATACACCAATGCTTCTCGTCGGCTGCCTGCGGCCTATGCGGACGGTTATTGAGAATTATCCATGCATGTGATTTTCACCACAAGCCGATGATAGACAACCTAGTTTGATGTCGGCTGTTGATTCGTGTAGTGTTCTTCGGCCATGTCGGCTCTTGCAATATTCTGTTGGTTATGAGTTCTCTCACCAACGGAGAGCTGGTTTCTTCTAAGCAAATGTTTCTGTTGTAGCGTTGCTGACGACTTTATATTCAGCTCTAAATGCTCGATATTTTGGTATTGCCATTTTAGAAATACACTTTTGATGACGTGTGGTCGTCCTTCCAGGTATTATTATCCAGGTGACTGCGCATATTTTTAACCTTTTGATCGCCCTAGCTATGCAGTCATATTAAGTACTGCGGGTTTCATCTAATCAGGCTTAGGCAGTCGTGTGTAAATCATAAATGCAGTTCCATTACGCAATTTCGACTGTCAAATAAACTCACAGACAGGAAAGTACTAAGCAATTTACTCAGCTTTAATTTTGTCATTTATAAGCTGCTTAATTGTTCACTTAAATCTGTCTTGTGAAATTGTGATCGCTATTCATCTCTTACAATTATGACGAGATCTTGTATGACCAGATCTTGACCAGTTTTCACAGACAGTGTTAATGTTAGAGACTACTTTGTTAATCTATTCACAAAAGAAATGAAAATTTGGTAGAGGATTTCTTCAGGAACAGGGTAGGTAACACTCGCACTGAGGACCAACAGTCAGTTATAATAAAACGACTCTACCACACGTTTCGAAACAAAGTTACGGCGGTAGATCCAGACAGCTGTCAAACTGATTTGGCTTTGTTCACGCTCATTGCTCAGAAATGTAACATAAACATTAGTAAGCTTTGAAGACTTACCATGGATTCCTTCATCATCAACTACAAGAAGATTAGTGCAACTGTTTAAGCTCTATCGATGCAATTTGTGAAGTAGCAGCCTTCCTGTTCATTGTCGTCTGCCAAAGTAAGGGAAGCTACTCTAGCATAGTTGTTATGTTGGGCACAGAGTTATCTTACCTCAGTATGAATAACATACGAGAATCAACTGACGGGGAGGGTTTTATGAATTAATGAGAAGTAAAGATAGTGTACAAATTTAGTGAGTTTATTTACGCAATGAATACAGATACATTATATAATATTTTCCACATCGCTCTAACAATTAGAAATAGCGAAGTACTTTTATTGATTTCCTCCGACTGATTGATAATCATCATCATCATCATCATCATCATCATCATCACTATTATTATAGTGTGGACTGTGATAATCAAAATATGTTTCTAGAAAAAGTCATAAAATCATGACTTCAGGAACTTAGCACACTATAAGACTCCATTATACAATTAGCATGTTAGTCATTTTGACTTCTGTGCGACAAGGACTCTCATAGCAATTTCGCTTCTGAAAGTCTCTGGGTTACATGCAGCAACTTTTTGGATAAACACCTGCTGGAATCGTTTTATTATGGACAACTGCAGCACAGTAGGTCGAATGTTTCTCAAGACCTTCCTTAAGGTGGCATCTAACACAACACCAAATGCCTTTGCCAGAAGGTGAGCAAACAGCATTCTGTCGTCAACACCATCTGCAAAAATACATGCATCCCTCAACCAGTGAGTAAACATTTACAAAAGATTTGACCTTACTGTGTTACTGGTCTTCAATTTAATTTTAAATGCCTGAAATTCTTTATATTCTGTTTTATTACCTAAATTTTAGTAATAAACTTACAAAACATATGTTTAAAAAGTATTAGATAAATAAAATTTAGTTTACACTCACCAGCCTGTAGCTTTAGTCGCCATAATGTTTTGACAAGGCAATGACTGAGAAACTCTTCTGGTTCTTTGAGCAAGTTGAGACCAGCCTGTCGGACCGGAGACATGGCGGCATTCTCGAAAGGAACTTTGAGATCTTTTGAAGTCCGATATGTCATCCGAAGAGTGCATGACTGGAACTCCTCCTAAACATAGATTGTAAGGGTTTTAGTCAGTCCACAGATGGCTTGAACTACTTCTTTAATAATACTGTTTAAATTTGCGATTATTTCTTACTCTTCATACGACTATGTAGAGAGACTGTTCATCATTTTCAGTATTGCTTGGATGACTCTTCATTAGGATGCTCTCCATTATCAGTGTTTCTAGGTGATTCGTGAGCATGACCTCAATGTGAGTCGTACATTACAAAGCAACGTGAATACTGGTGTCAAGGATTGTTGTTTTAATTCTTTTGACTTTTCCCTTTTCCTTTTTTTTAGTTTGATTTTCAGTGAAATGGAGACTAAAGTCCCGTCGCTGGAAGAAAAGATGTCTGTTCTTTTTCTCTTGCTTCTTGTAGTGCCTTTGTCAGTCTGTGATTTTTGCTGCAGTTTGCCTTCCACTGTTCTGGACTGTTTCCTGAGCATGTGCCCAATTTTTGTCTTTGTTGTCGTTTGTTGTCGTTTGTTGTTGTTGTTGTTGTTGTTGTTGTTGTTGTTGTTGTTGTTGTTGTTGTTGTTGTTGTTGTTGTTGTTGTTAAAAATACAACAACAATTTTCCTGTGGACCTATTGAGGTTCTATTCTTCATGGAAGCTCTTACTGAAAACTGATTTGGACAAACAGTAAATCTCATCGAGAATATTTGTACTTTTTTGTTTGTCTTATCGGTTCTTGAAAGCATTGATTTTTTTTTGTTCGATCTACTTAAACGTTTGTTTCCTAACCCTGACTTAAAGCATGAGTAGGTTGGTTCAAGGTAAGCAAACTGAGTTATATCCAATATCTTATGGTAACTTGCAAGACCCAGCTGAAGAATAATTTTAATGTTCTGTTTCATTCACTTTTGTAATGATTCCTTCCGCATACAATTCCTTCCAGCTCAAATCAAAACAAGTCCAAATATCTTGGGCGCTTTCTTCTTGAGTTCCAGTGCCGTTTTCAGCGACAGGGTAGGTCAAAGTGCGAGTCTGTGGACGGTTGCTCCCCCCGAGTTGAGCAGCCTGAGCATCGATGAGAAGTCCACCTGGGGAACAAAATGCATTTTACAATGTTTTCTGAGGTTTGAGTCACAATCACTATAGAGCCATATTATAACTGCATCATCGTCGTCGTCGTCGTCGTCGTCGTCGTCGTCATCATCATATCCACAATTGTGCCATAGTCAACTTATCTTTTTTTTCCCTCCCTCTCTACACATAACCTCCCGAAGAAATGCAGACACCTGTATAAAATCCACCTACTCACCTGGTTTGAGTTCTGCTGCTCTGTGGAGGAGGAACGTCTGCCAGTCACGTGCTGCAGCCTCGCGGTGAGCGTGCAGCTCCTCTTGTGATGTCGACCGCCAGGGGAACATTGTATTGGAGCATCTCACGTAACTAAACACAGGGATTTCATTCACATTATTACGTATACATTAAATTCTAAATCTATTGCTTGTCTGAGAACCTTTAAAAGATACAATACAACGAGGAATACTACCAAACAAACTATCAGCGAAAATTTATAATCAGCAAACATGACCATCACATAAGCACGAGGCATTCATGTAAACAAGCAAAAAAAAAAAAAAAAAAAAAAAAAAAAAGATCATTGCAAGCTTTGAGAAAGATAAGGTGGAAATAAAATATAGTATGAGATCAATCATGACTAAATTATTGAATATCAGTTGTTTGGGGCTTTTTTTAACATTTTATTATTAAGTGCTGCTCTGTCTGGCCCACCTCTCGTTATCCAAATGCATCGTAGCGAATGAGGACATGATGATGTCACAGGTTTGGTCAGGTACACACTGCTTGTAGAAATTAGTGCCACATACCAGGGGGAACACGTTGGTGAACTTGGTCATGTACGAGGTTTGACCTTTCAAAGAAAGAAAAACTTATATCGTCTGTTAATATTGTTAGATACAGTTTAATATGTTAGGTAAAAGGAAGAGACGAGGGACTTAGTGAGCCCTCTATAAATACAATTACTGTAAATAGTTTTGAAGAGACTGTTGTAGTCGTTGGATGCGTGATCTTCGTACAACACCTGAATCTTCAGATCGGGTCCATGTTTGTTTCTCAAGTGGTCTGAAGCAATAAATGAACTTAGTATTACTCCATTTCTTTAATAAAACGACAAAAGAAGTATTAATTTATCATCCTTTTTCATTAATCCTAATTAACTTGTTAATATCCATCAACCAATATCCTCGTTTTCGTTTCCTCTAAACATATCAGTCACAATAGCCCATCTAATTTGCATAAATCTAATATCATCGATTAATGATTACAGTGAATTACTTTTTCTGCTACTTCTTTACTTACCGATGATCTTGTGTATCAGTCGTAGAGACACTGTCCCATCGCACGTTCCATAGTCACCAATGGTGAACACGCCTTTTGATGAAGGTACCGGCACGGCCTCTAGGAAAAGCGAAAATGTTCATTACGAACTTTTAGGTGTAATTTCTCAAGGTCTGCATCTTTTGGTTGAGCTGGTTAACTGTAATTTTAAGCCGTAGTTTACTGTCCACTTAAAATGAGTGAAAACTGCTTTTTATACACTTTTATTTAACTCGCTTTATCTGTCAGGTTCAGATTTTTTCATTGATATTTCACCTGGTTCCTATCCTCCGAGAGGTCTGAAAAATTTCTCATTTCTGATGGCAATACAATATTAACTTTTGTTTTGTTTTGTTTCTTTTTTTGTATCTAATAGGTTGAATTTAGATAGACAGGTACTTGTTGCTATAGCCTTAATTCGACCTGTAAGAAGGGAATAAAGTCACAAAGTATTAACAAAATTCAAACATGCAACAGTTTTTGTAGTACATGTTGGATACCTGACTAGAGTTAGGGTATCAGAAAGTCAGGAAACTATCAAACTGTTAGCCAGATTTTTTTAAAATATCACAACCCTTTAGAAACATTGTAATATAACCTTGACGTGGAGAACAGTGCGTGTGAGAAAACAGATTGGTGAAACTGCAACGCAAAGAAAAGCACGCCAAGAAATCAAGATTTTCTTTCAGAACTAAAATACAGCTCGAAGAGGTCAGCAGCTTCAAATACTTGGGAGGAGCTACCCTCCAAGGACGGCAGCTTCACGCCAGACAACCACATCAGGATCACGACAGCCACAGAGGCAATGTCTAGACTAGATAAGATCTGGAATAGCCATAGATAAGGCTCACAACCAAGTACAAGCTGTACAAATCCCTGGTATGGCTGATCCTGCTTTATGGATGTGACACCTGAACTCTGCTCGCCGAGACGGAAAGAAGAATCCAGGCATTCGAAAACAACTGCTTGAGGAGGCTGCTCCGGATCTCATACAAAGATCATAGAACCAATGACTTTTTACGAAACAAGATTGCCACACTCGTTGGACACCAGGTACCTCTACATTCAACAGTCAAGCAACGTAAGCTGGTCAAGTGATCCGGGAACTTGGAGTGTAGCCGACGCCGCGGTGGCCAGAGGAAGAACTGATTTACGAACGTCAAAGACTGGACAGGTCGTCCTGTAGAGGACCTGCTGCCTATCGCCCACAATAGACAAGAGTGGAGGACCCTGTCAGCTGTCTCTCTATCCATGCGATTCCTCCAACGACAGGTGCCGGTGAAGGGACGACTGACTGGTTGACTGAAGCATCTGTACAGTGACTTTGTTTATTTTTTTTTTTTTTTTTTTTTTTTTTATTCACGCGTGTTACATTTAGCCTTTAAACACTTTGACACTGTTTTGTGGTCCAAACAAGTATTTAAAAGAATAGAAAACAGTCAAGGCTAACAGAAGCGACTGCCAGCCGGAAAATTAGAAGTACAAAAGCTCCGGATCTTCTCCTTACAAAGCATAACACGTGATAACCAGCTATTCTTCAAGTGAATCGCTTCTTGCTTGTGTCAATACAGTTAAAATCTCACTCCCACTAAGACAAACATCATAAACAAAGGTCTCTTTCCTATCAAGTCCCATCAACGTGGAACAAATTACCCCTCAGCCTTCGTCACGCTGATTCTTTGACCTTTATGTCCAAAATCTAGATGTACCTTTATCAAAAGCACTAACCCTCTAACCAACTTCTGTGTTCTGACCGTCCAGTCGACAGAAGAGTGTCTGTATTAACTTTGTGGTAAAACTACAAGTGTTATAGATGTTAGCGTGTGAGTGTCAATTGGCCTGTTTGTGGTTTGGTTTTTCGTTTGTTTCTTTCTTTCATGTTTTGTTTGGTTTTTGGGGTTTTTTTTGTGAAGCGCTTTTCACAAAAAGAGTGCTACATGAATGCTCATGATGATGATGAGGAGGAGGAGGACGATGATGATATATATAAAACATATTCTATAGTAACTTTTTAAATGCCAGGCTACCAATCTTCATGGAAGACAAAAATCGTATCACTCACGTACCGATATGAGATAAAACAATTTCTTCATAAATCTCAGCCGAAAGTTGTGTCAGTCTTCCGAGATTTTCGCCATAGAAGCCAGAACCAGGCTGCCAGAAGTATTGAAAGGAAGGTGTCTCGGCACCTGCTACATCTCCAGGCATCTCTCTTAATATCTTTGACGGTAGACATGACAGTGACGTCAGATGTAGACATGGCGGGTGACAAGCGGTAGTCGTGGTCACAAGACGGGGGAGCACAGTCTTCAGCATCTTACCAGCGCCCTTCAGGTGTGAAGGGAGCGATATACTGCACTGAACCCCTCCACTCATAGGGAATGCTGACTGAACTCGATGTAAGACTCCAGTGCCGTCTGCAAACTGAAATCATAAGCTACTTGAGTAAAAAGGTGCTCATGACATTATGTGACTCCGTGCACTGCACTCTATAAATACACCAGGTGGGCTAATCTGTGCCTGTTACGGTTTCCTTTACTTTTTTTTATTAAACTTGCTTTTGGAGAGATAAGGCCGTGAGTAAAACTATGAGACGCTTATGAAAGGTCTCGGTGACACGGAGTTGCTAATTACAGGTGTGTGTGACCTGTGCAGTTGACATTCTTTGGTCTTCTGCAGGCTAACCTGCCGCTCACCTTGGGGCACCTGTAAGTGAAGGGAAAGGGTTACGAAGAGGAAATGATTTGACTTGAGATAGCAAACCACTCAGTTCACTGCCCATGTCAAGCTGATCTTTGTTCCTTGATAAGCAAGATGACAAGGAGCGGTGCTGGCTCCGACGTTTTCTTGTCAAACGCGATACGACTGGCTAATGGCGCCGGATACAAGGGAACCGGATAT
This sequence comes from Pomacea canaliculata, assembly GCF_003073045.1. Classification (NCBI taxonomy): domain Eukaryota; kingdom Metazoa; phylum Mollusca; class Gastropoda; order Architaenioglossa; family Ampullariidae; genus Pomacea; species Pomacea canaliculata. Next base: position 15,721,703 of record NC_037600.1, read on the forward strand.
GACGTAACTCATACAATGAGTACAATAGTAATAGTGATAATAATAGTGATGATGATAATAATAATAGTGATGGTAATGATGATGGTTGTGGCGGTGGTAATAATAATAGTAATAGTGATGATAATAGTGATAATAATAGTGATGATGATAATAATAATAGTGATGGAAATAATGATGATGATGATGATGATAATAATAGTGATGATGATGATGATGATGATAATAGTAGTAGTAGTAGAAACAATAGGGAAAGGGTAGTATTATGACCAGCGTGTGGAAGAGTGCCATTGCTCGGCGGTTGCTAATTACAGGTGTTAGTGCCATGTGTAGCTAATATCCTTTGCTGTACTCATGCAGTCTCGCCTACTACCCAGATATTTATTTGGGTATCTGATTTATAACTGAATGGAAAAAGGTAACGACGGGAGACGACTTCACTCAATACAGCCATGAGTTGACTTTTGTTTCCCTTGAGCGGCTCTTTGGCGAGCAATATAATAAGTAGTCTCCTTCTCAAAGCCACGGAACAGTCCGCGCATAATGAGAAACAGAAAAACTTTGATAGAAGAAGATTGTCCTTAAAATCTAACAATCGTTTTCAACATTAAAATGCAACTTAACAAAATGCACCTGTGTAAAAACGTTCATTCCGTACTTTAAGTTATACAAAGGGAAGAATAATCTTTATATGTAAACTCCTAGAAATTCAAAACAACTTACAGAATCAACAAGCCCCAAAACACTCAAATACATCCTGACCCAGAGTTAACATCCTTTACAGGTTCTCAAGTGAATGGTTTAAGCTCTTCCATTCTGCATTTGCCGCCATAAATTTTGATATTATGTCGAATATTTCTTTGAATGTACCCACTCTGATAATATACCCACTCTGATAAGTCAGATTGTCAGTCTTTGGATCAGCCTGTGTAATTCAGTGACCAAAGCCACGTTTTCAAGAAACGTTTAAACAAGCACAATGCCTTCTGATATAGAGTTTTTATTGTTTTCATTTTAATCGAGACTAAAAAAACTCAGGAGAAGCAGATGGGTCCAACCAAAGCTCGATGGTTAAATATCTTTCCTTATAGAAGTTTGTTTTTATGGATACAAGATAAGAAACATATTATTGTAGGCCTACGAAAAGTTGCGGATCCGTCCTGACTGTAGCTGCTAGACCCTGGATAGACTGATCTTGGTGTAAATGTGCCTCATAAATACGAGGCCAGGGGTTATATCCAATGGTGTATTTACAATGAACAGAGCACTCAAGCACTTCTAACACGATTTGTCATAAGAATTGGGATATTCAGCTGTGCGCCATGTTTGCGTCACAGGTAACTTGAAATACGAGTTTTGAATAACAACTCGGAGATTGCCTATTATATAAAGACTGAGATGAAAAGATAAGTTAACAGATTCTTGTGATATCACAGGGTCTATAGACAGCGACTTGCGAACACTCCTTCTACTGAGGGTACGAGCACAGACTCTGCAAGAATTTTTTTTTCCATTTCCTTTTAATATCCCCTCCTTTATTTTCTTTCCTTTTTTCTGTCACAAACTTGTTCATAAGCCATTAAGGTACAAAGTGCACGGAAAACAGAAAAAAGTTGGCAGGTGGGGACCGATTTCCTTGCGAATGTGGGTGTGAGCTTCCTATGGCGGCCACAGGTGGTTGTGATGTAACGGCGCCATACAAAGTCTCCACTGGTATAAACTGTAAAGGTTAAGGGTCACAGAAGGCTTTTTTATGCGGTTTTATGTTTGTGCTTGAAATGTTCTCTTCAATCTGGAAAATACCGGACGGCCTTGAAGCTCGTTCCTTCTGAAAAGACCTTTGCAGAAAAAAATTTCTCACACAGGGTCGTCACGGTCTTCACACCCAGAGGACTCCACCCGGCGTTCAGACCTCGAAAGACAGCGGGGACGACTACGATGTTCCCTACCTGATCTACGGTGTGTGAGCTATTTAAAAGTTTTCCTTTCGCAGAAGAATATATGTTTTTCTTTCAAGACCGATCACTAAGTCAATGAAATTTCAATCTGGTTGTCAATATTGACGCATAAAAAAACAAACTTTCAAAATAAGTAGAAGCATTTCTGTAAAATCTGTTTTTCCCTTGTCCTCCATGTGGACTTCTTGCAGCAGCTTCTCTCGCAACTTCGGACAAGGTTTTATTGTTGCATGCAACACCTTGCTGCCTTCATGAGCTCTGTTCTGTACAACTTTTCTCAGAAGTCACTCTGTTGTTTTGTTGTGCTGCAGTATAAGCAGGGAAGCAAAGTGGACAGAAGTATGTCTTTCCTCAGACGAGTACTTGACTGGACAGACACGTATCGTCGTTTGTATCGTCGGCTGCCGGCGACCTGTATACCCGTCCTATGGCCGATTTAATGTTCATTTAGTGAAGAGTACTTTCCTACTGACTCACCTGTGAAATATTTACTTGTCCTTAAAATGTTAAAGAAGAAAACTTTACAAGGTAGATCACGAGCTCGATGACTCACTCCAGCAATCACATCCTGACAGATACATTTACAATTAACAAAAGGCACATTGCAGAATGTCATTCATTCAGTTTTTAGGAATGAATAATAAAAAAAATTGCAGAATGTCGATCAATTTATGCAGCAATTTAAAGATTTGAAAAAGCTGGGTGTGTAATGCTCTCGTGAGCTGCAGTGGTTATTCAATGTAATTTTTAAAACCTTTTATACGTTTTGAACTGTCGTCACAGCCTTTTCACACCTGTCAGAGTCTCGGCACTTTAATAATAATAATAAAAGAAAGTCGCTCGTATTGCGCCTTATCCCTACCCAAAGTACAAGCTCAAGGCGCTTCACAAAAATAATTTTTTACAGCACACTCTACTGAAAACTTGATATCCAGATCTTCAGCCCTGCGGACAGTCTACTGATACTAAGCTGCATGTTATTCTCTTAGAACAGTTTCTATATAATAATAATTCTGGAATCGAAGAAATTGATCAGAAGTGTTTTTTCCCCTTTTAATCTGACTATGATCACTTACACATTGAAAACGTAGATACTAGCTTCCTATGAGGCCACCCGTCAATGACTTGAATGTGTTCCCAATTGTATGGAATTAGTTTTAGAATCACTGAAAAATATCTGAATTCCTGAAGTAAGATCATCAGGTTAGTTTTACAATCACTGAGAAATAGATTATATTCAAGAGTTTTCGGATTAAAATAATGGATCAGCCATCAGCATGTTGGGGTCGTCACAGCCAGTTCGCAGGCTCTGGCCCCCTCCGAGTGTGGAGGGAGAGTTGTGAAGGCCAATGATACACACCTGTCCGCTACCTGATGTTGAAATCACTGGGTGGAGTCACTCACCGACTGCACAGTATTGGCTACCTGAAGTGCAGTGAAGCTTCTGCACTCTTCGCGGACGGTTTGCACTGTCTGGACTACAGGTAACATGTTGAAGACTGTCATCCCTCGTCTTGTCAAGGTAACTGCTGCTTGTCACCTGCAATGTCTACATCCGACATCACTGTCACTGTCTACTCTGCAGCCAGCGACACGACGAGAGATGCCAGAAAATACCACAGACATCAAGACACCTTCCTTTCAATACTTCTGGCAGCCGGGCTCTGGTTACTATGGTGAAAGTCTCGGAAGAGTAAACAAATCTGCGACTGACTTTTGTGACGAGTTTGTTTTATCTCATATAGGTATGTAATTATTAAGTAGAGATTTTTATTAAATATAAATGTGAAGACATGTATATATATATATATAAATTTGTGTAACATGTTTTCTCCCAAATGAGATACGAATGACAGATGACCTGGAGTTAGCTTGGTCTGCACGTTGGGAAAACGTCTTTAAACAGGTTTTCATGTCCTTATTTTCAGGGTGGTTATACCTGTGTGAACACTAGCTTCTCTTGCGGTAAACTCACGGTAACACAAATAAAAAAAGAGGTTTTTGCTGAAGAATAAAAATATCTATCAACATGTAGCAGGAGAGCTTGGTGAAGGCAGGGTGTACCGCTGACAGTGCTTTCTTCTATTCATCCAGTTCCCTTTACTTGGAGAGAGAGAGGGACGAGTGTACCTGAAGCTGGTGACGTAGCATCCAATATCATGTTAACACATAGCGGGTTATATGAGGTCCCTGTAGGTCATTCCTTCACCTTTTGAGTATTTCGAGTACGGGAAAAGTGGTTTTGCACCGTGTACGTGTTCTGGTCGTCTCTCTATTCGCTCGCGTGTCTTAAAATGCTCTTTACTCTTTAGGTCTCCTTATCTTGAGTGCAGTTAAGGCATCACTGCTCCATGTAGGTCCGTTGGCTAATCCCACCTATTTTGTTTTCCTTATTTACAGTGGGAGAAAGTGCAGCGTCGGTGATCTGGTCCACCACGAAGTGGCTCACGAACCTAGAAATCCCTTATATAGATATATTAGAAGAGGTAACCCATCCGTGGAGTATGAGCTAGAACTACAGTATAAAATTCTCCTTTGGGAACTTCCATCCTCTTCCATGGGACAACAGATGTGACTGATTGGCTCTAGGGCTTCGATGGTTCGATTACAGTTGTAAAAAAAAGCGGATCACTCCATAACTCTAATTACCACATGATCAAATCAAAAACGTTTTAATAATTACTCTATTTTGTAGGTGCATTCGTTAAAAAAGAAATGTACATAGACTCCCTTTGCCACTGCCTCACTTTGGTTTGTGCAATTGTGTATAATTCTTTCAAATGATTTGTAATCCGTTATATTTTTTAACCTGATGAATATGAGATGTCAGGGAAAGTAAATAGCCGAATGGTTATAGGTCCAAACCCGATGGACTGAGAAAATACACAATGACTAATATCTCGAGCTTTTCATGCACATAATGTAGTGTAGGGTCTTCTCTTGGCTATTAGCATTGGAGGACAACTTCAGTCTTTCAATGTTGTTTTTTGCAAACATTATCTTAATATTATAGCTACAATAAAATATAAAAAATCAAGGTTCAGATCCTCTCTCAGGACACTGTTTCTGTCTGTCACAAACGCTTGCAGGGCTTGGCGTCGAAGGTATCCTCCGGATTTTCTGGTTTCCTCCCCCTAACTTTCTGCTACACAGCGAAATCACCTCTCAAGGTGGAAACACTTTCCTACTAAATACACCATCTTTGATAATTAAGAAATAGTTTTGCAACATTTTAATTTTATTCTTTTCTAGATTTAGCGCCAGCGCCATCACCAAAAGGAGTGTTCACCATTGGTGACTATGGTACCTGCGATGGGTCAGTGTCTTTGCATCTTGTAAACAAGATCATCGGCAAGTACCAGAAATAGTAGAATTTAACTTTAGTCGCTAGTCGATAAAGTTTTCGTAATCAAAGATAAAAGCGAAAATTGGATGCTTGTGAAGAATGACTGATAACTAGCAAATGATGACTAAGCATTTTGAATCGGCTTATTCATTCGTGTAATTCACGGTTGATTATTGTTTCAGAACATTTAAGAAAGAAACATGGACCCGACCTGAAGATTCAAGTAGTTTACCAAGACCAACCCCATAATGACTACAATAGTCTTTTCAAAACAGTTTATGGTAATCTTTTTGTATACATCTCTCACGTAATGTTAATACAATATAAAGAATTCTCAGTAAGGACAGAATAACCTATTTTTAAACTCTTTTCTGTCATTTAGACAAAGCATCATACATGTCCAAGTTCACCAACGTGTTCCCTTTGGTTTGTGGCACTAATTTCTACAAGCAGTGTGTTCCTGATGACACATGTGACATTATTGTTTCTACTTTCGCCACACACTACCTTAGTGAAGACAGGTGAGCTAAACAAACTGATGCTCATTACAAAACAAAATAAAAGCAGTTCATTTCAAAGTATAACCATGTTAGTTTGAGTAAAAATAATTGTCATTCCCCCAATTACCTAGCATTTATTTAGCTTTAAAGTCATTTTATTTCATAAATATTTACTATTTAGAAATGTATTTTTTAATTCATCATATTAAAACATCTTGAACCATTTCTACATAATAATATAAATACTATAACTGTGGTTCAGTCATGTGAGATGTTCCAATACAATGTTCCCCTGGCGGTCAACATCAGAAGAAGAGGTGCAAGCTCATCACGAGGCTGCAGCACGTGACTGGCAGACGTTCCTCCTCCTCAGAGCAGCAGAACTCAAACAGGGTGGGTGTCGGGATGTGTGACAGGTGTCTCCTTTAGTGATGAGATATAGAGAGGGGTGGTGATAAAAATATGATATCCAATTGAAATTATAAATGATAATGATACCAATGTGATTAGAACCTCAGGCTAATTTGTTCTCAGCTGTGATAACGACGCTGTCAGATGGGCCATGCCACCCATAACTCTGGGTTAATGTCATGATGATGATAATGACGATTATAAAAGTTGTGATGATGATGATGCTGTAATGGTTTCAACAATCACTCCTTGACATGAAAAGTTACAGTTAGGGTCGACATAATAATTAATGTATGCTGTGTAGTGGTCGTGTCCATGTGAAAGCTTTATGAAATGAAGATACCACAATAATAATTAAATCAGTAACTAAAAAAATAGAACATCATTAAGATACTAAAACAGATAATTAAAATAGCTAAAACCTTTTTTAATTGAAAAGTCCTTTTCGTGTTCTGCAGGTGGTCTTCTCTTTGTGTTAATGCCGGCTAAAAGCACAGCCAATGTCTCTTGTACACGAAAGGAAACTGCGAAGGACATTTGGACTAATTTTGATTTGCTGTGGAACGAATTCTACGCAAAGGGCTTAATAACAAGAGTAAGTAAAACATAAACCACTAAAACATTTCTTCTATTGAGCTTTAATTTAATTTAATTTAAGGTTTGACAATGATAAACATCCTAAGAAGTATATATATATATAATTACAAACCACATTTTTTGACGAGGAATCAAACGATGCTGACAGTTGGAAACACTCTTTAGAGTGCCAGCCATTTCTGAGATTGAGTGAAAACATAACTATATATATATATCGTTACAGGAGGAGTTCCAGTCATGCACTATTGCGATGGCACTTCGGACTTTACAGGAAATAAAAGCTCCTTTCGAGAATGCCATTCTCCCAGTTCCACAAGCTGGTCTGAATTTGTTGAAGGAACCTGAAGAGTTGATCACCTCTTGTTATGCCAAAACAATGTGGCGACAAAACCTGAAGACACGTGAGTATACAATATTTGTACATTATCTACTTTTCTTACTTTACACCTGTAGTGGAGCAGTCTGTGAGAGACTGACATAATATATATATATCAGACTATAATTTATGAGAAAGGGAGGTTCTACTACCACAGACTGCTAAACGGTGTTGAAAAGATTGTTCATATGATCGGAGCTAACAAAGTGCTCACAAATCATATGAAGAGACTCATCTCTGACGAGAACGATAATCCCTTCAATGTTACAAGATTTTTCTTTAGGTTTGCCACATGCTGTGTTATTAATATTTTAAGAACATTTATATTTAACATTTTTAGCTATGTCCGTTTATAAAACTTCGCGGTCTTTGTATTTCAAAACATAGGCAAAACTTGTACCATTAAGTATTTATATTTTAATGATGATAAAAGTTCAGTTGTAGATTAATTAATGTTTGTGTTTTAATAGAGTAACATTTTTTTATAGATGGCGTTGACGACAAAAATCTGTTTGCTCGCCTCCTCGCAAAGGGGTTTAGTGTTGTGATAAATGGAACCTTACGGAACACCTTCAGGAACACACGGAGTGCTGAGGAACAGTCGGAGATATTAAAAGACTACTATGAATGTTTCACTCAAAAACTGGCATTGGCGAACCCAGAGACTTTCCAGAGTGAACTTTTTGTCAGCAGACTTGTTGCGCAGAAGTTAAAATAGTTTCTTTGCTTTACTCGTGTATAGCAGACCAACCGAGTCCCCGATGTCTGCTATATACTTCTTTTGTAATAAATCAAATGTGTCAGTGTCCTTTGTGGAATTTTTGCATTGTTCTTTCTTCTTTGTGTAGTGATCTTTTTGCTGATGTTTTGCATTTTTTTATTTTAGCTTTCCTTTATTTATGTTTCTGTACATGGATAACGCGGTATTGACATTTTATTGTCACTCGAGAAACAAACGAATTCAAACTTCTTGTTGTTGTTGTTGTTGTTGTTGTTGTTGTTGTTGTTGTTGTTGTTGTTGTTGTTTACTGTCGTCAGGTGCAGCCTGGCCACAGTGTTTTGAAGAAAAAAAGAAATAAAGGTATATTTCTTTGCTGTCAAAACCAACCTTCGTGATCTTTTATTCCTGAGTGAGTCAGGAGTGCATGCTAACACCCTCTTACACAATTTTTACACGCCAAGGACCTTTTAACATTCTCACTAGTCGACATTTCTTCAGGCCTATTAAGCACCAACACGACATTCACCTTTACAGGTCACGTGTTTTCTTAACGGTCGTGCCTACCTAGAAGTTGCGGATGAGTCCTGACTGTAGCGACTAGACCCTGGGTAGACTGACCTTGTGGTGTGAATGAACCTCATAAATACGAGGCCATGGAGGGTATATCCAATGGTGCATTTGCACTGAACCACTCAGGTATTTTTAACACGATCTGTCAACAGAAAGTTCATCTCTTTCTTCTTTTCTTTTGATATTTTTTCCTCTATTTACTTTCCTTTGTTTCTGCCATAAGCATTTTCATTCGCCATTTGGGTGTAAAGTGAACGAAAAACAGATAAAAGTTGGGAGATGGCGAGCGATTTTCTTGTGAATGTGGGTGCGAGTGTGAAGAGTTGGCCCATGTCAATACACCCCATGTCGACTGAAAAGTTACCGCGACCTTTCTCAACCATCCGTGACACATTGTAAGCACATATAGCATATTCGAACCCCAACTGTTCAATGCAGAAGAGAGACGAAGACTGCGCTCGGAATCCTCCGGAAAATACCGGACAGGGCCGAAGATCATTCCTTCTAAAGTTTTCTTGCACGAGGCAGTTACGGTCTGGTCTTCACACCCAGAGCACTCCACCCTGCGTTCAGACTGCGAATGACAGTGGGTGCGACAAGTGCGATATTCTATACCCGATCTACGGTGAGTGGTCTATGAAAACAGTTCTTAAATTTCTCCTTTCGTAGAAGAATAGATGCTTCGTTAACGACCGATCAGTCGATGAAATTTTGCATCCGGTTGTCAATATTGATGAGTTTACAGTTTAGTCTTGAGTTTGCAGCAGCATATACAAAGATTTGTTTTGACCAACCAGGTGACTGGCTTTATTCGTTTCCCCATGTACCTTGTCACACTCGTTATTATATCGTTTTTCAAGGACTTGCTCATAGTGCACAAAGGTCAGCTCTTTGCTTTACATTGGCAGTGAACTGAGTGGTTTTCTTTGTCAAGTTAAATCATTCCCCTTCGTAACCATTTCATTAACTTATAAACCAGGTGTCCCATGGTTTGTGGCAGGAGAGCCTGAGGGAGTAGAGCAAAGAATACCAGGTGTACAGGGCACAAACACCTGTAATTATCAGCTGTGATCAACCTCTTTTCCGCTCGTCTCGTAATAATGCCACTCCCTACCTTGTAAACCCCTCTCCCATATATACTCACGTCCTTATTCCTCTACTCCACAAAAGAAACATGTTTTAAAAGCAAAAGTAACATCAAAAATAGTAATAAGGGCGAATAAGCACAGCTTGTATACTTGTAGAACACATTATGTAAACACGATCTCAGACGCAATTTTTTTACTTTAGCAGCTTTTGCTTTCCTGTTGCAGACAGCAGACGAGTTTCACAAGCTCCTTGAACATTCCCTGTGAGTGGAGAGGTTCAGTGCAGTATGTGGCTCTCTTCACACCTGAACGGCGCTGGTAAGATGCTGAAGACTGTGCTCCCCCGTCTTGTGACCACGACTGCCGCTTGTCGCCCGCCATGTCTACATCTGACGTCACTGTCATCTCTACCGTCAAGGAAGAGGTCGTCAGATGGCGCTGCTACGTCAACGATGAGAAGAGAGATGTCTGGAGATGTAGCAGGTGCCGAGACACCTTCCTTTCAATACTTCTGGCAGCCTGGTTCTGGCTTCTATGGCGAAAATCTCGGAAGAATGACACAACCTGCGGCTGACATTTGTGAAGAAATCATTCTATCTCATATTGGTACGTGAGTTTAACAAACATCGAATGATGATGATTGATGATTGATGATGATGCCCACTTTTCTATTATTATGTATGATATATATTTTTTATCTTCTAGACGCCGTGCCGGTGCCTTCACCAAAAGGCGTGTTCACCATTGGTGACTATGGAACGTGTGATGGGTCAGTGTCTCTACGACTGATCCATAATATCATCGGTAAGTAAAGAAGCAGCGCAAAGGGGAACGAGAGCAGTAACTGTCATCATTAATCTATGATATTATATTTATGCAAATTATGTCCTTTCCTTCGATGTCTAGAAAGACTATTATATTTGTAAAACAAACAGAAAGAGAATAATAATTAAGCATGACTAGTGACAAAGAACTAATAAATACTTGTCTTTGTAGTATTATTAAATAAACAGACTAATACGACGATTATTTATTGCTTCAGACCACTTGCGAAACAAACATGGACCCGATCTGAAGATTCAGGTGTTGTACGAAGATCACGCATCCAACGACTTCAACAGTCTCTTCAAAACTATTTACGGTAATTGTATTTATAGGGGGAGCGCTGAGTCTCTCGTCACTTCTCGTCACGTCTACAAATTTAACAGATGACTTCCCTTTTATCTAACATTCTCAATTTTTCTAGCAATTTAACGGACGATATTTTGTCTCTCTGGAAGGTCAAACCTCGTACATGACCAAGTTCACCAACGTGTTCCCTCTGGTATGTGGCACTAATTTCTACAAGCAGTGTGTACCTGACAACACCTGCGACATCATCATGTCCTCATTCGCCGCGATGTATTTGAATAAGGAAAGGTGGGTCGGACAATGAAGCCTAAAGACAAAAAGCCCAAAACAACTGATGTTCAAAATATAAAACCATGTTCGATCAAATACTATATTGTATTTCCACTCTCTCTCTCTCTCTCTCTCTCTCTCTCTCTCTCTCTCTCTCTCTCTCTGTAAATTAGTTATAATCATTATTTTGTATCGATGTTTACATGGATACCTAGTGTTCTTTATGTAATCGTCATCTTTATTTAATAACCGTTGACTATTTAAGAAATGTTCACTGAAAGGTGTGTCGCATTATTTCTCTTTGTTCTGTTAAAGGTTCTCACACAAGCAGTAGATTAAGAAACGTTGTTGAAGACTAATGTATACTTGATAATGTGAATGAAATCACTGTTTAGTCAAGTGAGATGCTCCAATACAATTTTGCCCTGGCGGTCGACATCAGAAGAGGAGCTGAAAAGTATCCGCGAGGTGGCAGCACGTGACTGGCAGACGTTCCTCCTCCTGAGAGCAGCTGAACTCAAACCAGGTGAGTAGGTGGAAGTTAGACATTTGTCTGTAATCCTTCTGAAAGTGAGTGAAGAAAAGAAATACGAAGATGATGGTGATGAATGATGAGGATGATGATGATTATTATTATTCACTTGTTATGATGACGCTTTTGAGGGAGTGATTATAATATCAAACAATGACAGGAAGAGTAACTTTTAAAATGTGTGTACTAAACTGTGTGGACGTTAATAACAGTAACTGTGTCCAGACGATTGTAATGACATTGTGACTGAAGCCAAAACTATAATGTTGATATAGGTGATAAGGATGGCGATTATGAAACATGTATTACATCATCGATTCAATCTAACAAACTCCACAATAATTCAAAGCAGCTATGTAAAAATGCATTTTTTCCCCAGGTGGACTTCTTTTTGATGCTCAGACTGCTAAACTCCTGGGAAGCAACCCTCCACAGACGCGGTCTTTGACCTACCCTCTCTCTGAAAGCGACACTGGAACAAGACAAGATAGCTCTCAAGATATTTGGACTTCTTTTGATTTGAGTTGGGAGGAATTATACGCAGAAGGAATAATTACAAAAGTGAATAAAACATACAATAATAAACTGATTCTTAATTTTACACTTTTGCCGTGTAACGGTAACTATAACTATTCGATAAACACAATTTGCTTACCTTGAACCAATCTGTTCGTGGTTTTAGTCCAGTCAACCGTGTCTGAAACAGCTTTCATTAAGCGATGTTCCAAACCAAATCATTGTATCTAAGGACAATTAAGACAAAAAATTGCAGATTTTCAGTTCTCGATGGAGTTTTCTATTTGTCCAGTCAGTTCAGACTAGGCCTCTTCTGAAGGCACTGTGTCCCCAAAACCTCGATGTAGAAACTAGATTGGTCAAAGGTCATTTATCAAGAGATACTATTATATACCTATTAATGATTGTATTAAATTGAAAGATTATCTTGTTATGGAAGAGGCCTCGCTTAAGCAGTACTAAAAAATATCTCAATCTCTCGATGTCTAGTTGTATAAAGAATCAGAAATATTTAGAACTGTGAAGGAAGAAATCAAGATTGACATTCACCTTTACAATTTATTTCTTAGGAGGAGTTCCAGTCGTGCACTCTTCCACTGATGTTTCGGACTTTACAGGAAGTAAAAGTTCCTTTCGAGAATGCCGCCATGTCCCCCGTCCGACAGGCTGGTCTCAACTTGATAAAGGACCCACAAGAGTTTGTCACTTATTGTCCTGTCAAAACACTGTGGCGACAAAAGCTACAGACTGGTCAGTGTAAACTAAATTTCATGTTATCCTTTTTTTTATTTTTATTTTTTATTTGTTTTGCCTTGTCTCTGGAAAGATTACTGAGTGAAATTTTCTATTAATTTTGGATTTAAATAAAATAGAGGTAAGCATTTTATTTATAATAAAATTAAATTAAAGACCAGCAATACTGTAAGGACTGAAACTAAGGTCAAATCATCTTTTGACGAGAACAAACATTTGTGTTGTATTGTCTGTAAATGTTTACTCATTTGTTGAGGGGTGCATATATTTTTGCAGATGGCGTTGACGACAGAATGATGTTTGCTCAACTTCTCGCAAAGGCATTTGGTGTTGTGTTAGATGGGACTTTGAGGAACACTTTGAGAAACACACGACCTGCTGAGGAACACTTACCCATAATCCAACGCCTCCAGCAGAAGTTCATTCAAAGAGTCGCTGCCTTGAACCCAGAGACTTTCAAAAGTGAAATTGCTGTGAGAATCCTTGCTGCACAGAAGTCAAAATGACTGGCAATAAAATAGCTTTCAATAAAATACCCTTAAAACTTCCTTCTAACTGTTGTGTCCAGACATTAGCAGTTTTATTCAGATGAACAAGTGTAATTGCAACATGTTATCAACACTTTTTTTTAGTAATATAACAGTGCATTGTTTAAAAAATTGTAAACTTAGTGGCTTTGAGAAAAGTTTTTAAATTACGAAGAAGGTTTCCGCAGGACAGATACAGAAAAATACATCGTAGTTAGGATTTTTATTATTATTATTTTTTTACGTTATTTTGTTTTGTTTAGTAAACAGTGGCAGACTCTTACAGGCAAATCATTTTGTTTATTTGTGTGAAAGAACACATAATTGTCTGACCCCGCAAGTGTGTTCGAAAGGGAGTGAGCGAGAGACACTACACGGTGTCGTGACACAAACCAACCGTAAGGTGATCGACAAGAGAAGGAAACTGAAAAGCTAATAAAAACACTTTCAATTTTTAAAAACTGGTAAAGAAGAAGACAAGCAAATTATCTAACAACAAGGAGCTACAAGAGCTTCCTCTCGTATAAAAAGAAGAGCTTAAAACCCATCCCATTAACAACAATAGAACCCCAAAACCTCATGACAGTTGTGCCGAGATGTTTGTTGTTTAATCGGGTAAAGGGGCGTAGACATGGTTCGTGGGTGCAGAATTAACTGTAGAAACCATACAGCCCTTGTCGACAGACACCATTGCCGCCACCTTTCTCAACATATACGAAGATTTGTTTTGACCAACCATACGACTGGCTTTATTCGTGTCCCCATGTACCTTGTCACCTTTGTTATCATATCGCTCGTCAAGGAGTCGCTCAATGTGAACAAAGGTCAGCTCGTGGCTTTCCATGGGCTGTTAGCTGAGTGGTTTTCTTTGTCAATCATTCCCTTTCGTAATCCTTTTCCCTACCTTATAAATCACGTGCCCCAAGGTACGCGGCAGGACAACCTGAGGGAGTAGAGCAAAGAATACCAGCTGCACAGGACACAAACACCTGTAATTAGCAGCTGCGAGTAACCTCGTTTTCACGCGTCTCATAATACTACCCCTCACTACATTGTAAACCCCTCTATACAATTACTCACGTGCTTATTCCTCAACTACGTGAAAAAAATACCTGCTTGTAACAGCAAAAGTAACATCAAAAATAGTAACAGGGATGAATCAGCGAAGCTTGTTTACATGTACATCGCAATACGTAGTAGCATAATATCATTAGCAAGTTTTTACTTGAGCAGCTTTTGCTTTCTGTTGCAGACAGCAGACGAGTTTCACAAACCCGTTGAGCATTCCCTGTGAAGTGGTTCAGTGCAGTAGTTCGCTCTGTTCACACCTGAAGGGCGCTGGTAGGATGCTGAAGACTGTGCTCCCCCGTCTTGTGACCACGACTGCCGCTTGTCGCCCGCCATGTCTACATCTGACGTCACTGTCATCTCTACCGTCAGGGAAGAGGTCGTCAGATGGCGCTGCTACGTCAACGATGCGAAGAGAGATGTCTGGAGATGTAGCAGGTGCCGAGACACCTTCTTTTCAATACAGGTAGTCCTCGACTTACGACGGGGATCCGTTCTTAACGCGGCGTCGTAAACCGAATTTCGACGTAAGTCGGATCATACGTTCATACAGTACTGTACCATAATAACAGCACAATACTGCAAACACTTAGCCTATCCAAACACCTATCCTAACACAGCAACCTACATAATTATCAATCAACATAAGTACAGTACAATATTGTGCAGTACAGTACGCTTTGTTGTCACTGTCGCTGTCATAGGAGCAGATCCTGTCACGTGTTCAAGGATGCGATCTTTATCCTTGATAATCGTAGCGACAGTCGAGCGACTAAGTCCTAATGACCTGGCAATTTCTGTTGCTATTTCCCCCTTCTCAGATTGCTTTATGATATCCACTTTCACCTCCATGGTGATGGCCTTCCTTTTCTTTGATGCACTGTTATCAGATGAGTCTACTTTCGCTAAACCTCGTAAGTCGGAATGAGCGTCGTAACCACGAAACGACGTAACTCGAGACCGTCGTAACCCGAGGACTACCTGTACTTCTGGCAGCCTGGTTCTGGCTTCTACGGCGAAAATCTCGGAAGACTGACACAACCTTCGGCTGACATTTGTGAAGAAATTGTTTTATCTCATATCGGTACGTGAGTGATTTTATCTAAATATTTTTAATATCGGTAGACTGATTTTTAAAAAGTGACTATGGGACATGCCGCCAATTTATACACATTATTTCTTACTACGTCAGCAGCATAGTGCCGTGTGTGTGTGTGTGTTTGTGTGTAGGGCACCAACATAGTTCAAGAAAGATTATAGAAAGCACATCTTTGACATAAAATACCCAAGCAGCACAGGAAGATTGGGGACACATGTGACCTATGTCACAAACTTGCTGTGTCGCCTGTAGAATTTATTTATGGAACTCTAGCCGAATGATTTTCATGTAGGCATGAAAGTTTCGGATCACTTGTAACTCGTTTCATTTTTATTGTTGCCTTTCAGTATAGACCATCGGAGTGCAGATAGTATTAAATTTTTTCTTCTGCATTGTTATTTGTATTGTAACAATTCAAAACGCAACTGGAAGCATTCAACGGGGATCTCAGTACATTCGTATTGTTAGTAAAAACAACTGAGTGGCTAACAGACAGACCTCTAACAATTCACTTTGATCACCGGAAAGTGTGTGTTGCACATTTTCTCTTCTTAAGCTTTTCCAATACAAATATAAAACAAGGAAATAATTTATTTAAAAACACAGACATTTCACATATTGTCTATAAATCATGTTTTATGTCTGTGTACTTATCAAAAAACAATTTTTGTGGAATTTATTAAGTACTGAGCAGTATTCAACGAAACGGAATAGCCTGCTGTTGATTTTTCTATCTACTAGACGCCATGCCGGTGCCTTCACCAAAAGGCGTGTTCACCATCGGTGACTATGGAACGTGCGATGGGTCGGTGTCTCTACGACTGATACACAAGGTCATCGGTAAGTAAAGAAGCGGATCAGAGGGGAATGAGAGCAGTAATTGTCATCAATAGTCGATGGTATTTTATTTATGAAATCATGTTTTTTTGATTCCTATATTTGTAAAACAAACAGATAGAGAACATTACTTAAGAAGGACTGGTGACGAAGAACTGACAAATAAATACTTGTCTTTGTCGTGTTACTAAATTAACAGACTAATACGACGATTATTTATTGCTTCAGACCACTTGCGAAGCAAACATGGACCCGATCTGAAGATTCAGGTGTTGTACGAAGATCACGCATCCAACGACTACAACAGTCTCTTCAAAACTATTTACGGTAATTGTATTCATAGGGAGCGCACTAAGTCTCTCGTCACTTCTCTGTTATCTAACATTCTCAAATTTTTCTACAAATTTAACAGACGATATTATTTTGTTTCTCTGGTAGGTCAAACCTCGTACATGACCAAGTTCACCAACGTGTTCCCCCTGGTATGTGGCAATAATTTCTACAAACAGTGTGTACCTGACAACACCTGTGACATCATCATGTCATCATTCGCCACGATGTATTTGAGTAACGAGAGGTGGGTCATACAGAGCAGCATTTCATTAAAAAAAACGTGAAAAAGTCCAGATCAACTGATGTCTATTGCCGTGATACAGCCCTAGTTGCTGGCACGGAATTAAACACAAATAAACAAACAAACTGATGTCTAAAATATATAACCATGTTTGATCACATACGATATTTTATTTCCTCTCTATCTCTCTGTCTCCTCCTCTCTTTCTTTCTCTCTTTCTCTTTCTTTCTCTTTTTCTCTTTCTCTATTTCTCTAAGTTAGTTATTACTATTACTTTGTATCGATGTTAACATGAATACCTATTGCTCTTTATGTAAAAGTCACCTTTATTCTGATGATGACGTATGAAGATGGCGGATGGGTGGTAACTACTTGATTTTCGGTCCTGCCTGATGGGTCATTGCTGCTTACCGAGGCTTCGCTGTCACCTTTAATTTGTAGTGTGCCTGGCTGCAACAGCTTGGTTGTGCTGCTCTTTCACTCTGGTGACCTCGGTTTTGGTTCTGTTATGTGGGAGTGGTTCAGTGGTGACCGTTCTGTGCAGATTCATCTTTACCTTCGTTCAGTGGATTGTTTGTCGTCGTTCTGCTTTAGACCGATCATGTGTGAATATATGTGATATACTGATATACTGATCTGCGAGTGAATTTTCTCGGAGTGTGGTGCCTGCAGACGGTGGTTGTGGATATGTGGTCTTATTTTCCTTTATTAACATTTATTTTTGTTTGTACTTCAGTACCTCGTCCACAGCGTTTCTACGTCAGAGTACATTGTCGTCACTGCTGACATCACCATATGACGGAGTAAAACATCGAAATGTAACACTGACCCACTTCAGGCTGAGCTTGTGCTGTGTATATCACTACCTGGTTATTGGCAATTGTTGCCCTTTCCGTCCATCCGTCCATACTTAATATAATTAATTACACCGTATACGTCACAGAAGAGGCGCTTCCCACGGGGCGACTCGGACGCGTGTGTTCAGCTGGCATAGTTTTACGTTTGTTCACCTGTTTTCAGCCTGCTGTAGGGGACTATTTTTTTCGGTTTGGAAGTTTTATGACAGAATTCAGGATGCGTGCTGTGTTGCTGCTGGACGCTTGGTGGTTGGTGGCAGTTGTTTTCTGTGCATTCAAAGTTGGTGTTGTTGCTGGCATACCGGGTCAACATGGCAACCGATATCAAGACACTCAATCGACATACTTCTCACGTGAGATCATACTTCTTCTTCGCTCGCCTTCTGTTGACCTTCCGCCCCCTCGATTCGACTCCTTCCTGCGGAATGATTCCCGATTCTTCCACCAACTTTCAATCATCTGCACACATCAGACGCAAGCGTGGTCAGAGAGGAGGCCTACGACGGAGGTTGCGGCGTAACATCACCAATTCCCCCCCTCCCTAGTATCGTCCTCGCCAACACGCGCTCCATCAGGCCTAAGCCACCTAACTACAACTTGATGAGTTTGCTGCTAATGTTGCATTTATGCGAGAGTTTAGAGATGCTTGTCTGCTGTGTATTTCTGAGACCTGGTTTGATGACAAGATCAGTGATGATAGTGTTTTTCTTGATGGTTTTGGTGTGCCGTATCGCTGCGATAGAGACCCTGTAGCCACGGGCAAGCATCATGGCGGCGGTGTGTGTGTGTTCGTCAGTGAGCGTTACTGTAGCAGGGCTAATGTGACTGTACGAAAGAGACATTGCTCGCCTGATGTGGAATTGATCTCTCTGTCACTTAGGCCCAAGTATCTGCCACGTGAGTTTGGCCAGGTGTGTATCACTGTTGTGTATGCGCACCCGAAAGCGAACTTGTCACGCGCCGCCACGGAGATCGCCGAAGTTGTCCGATCGCTACAGACGCTTAGCCCAGATGCTCCTAACTTTGTACTTGGTGATTTTAATAACTGTGATTTACGATCTGCTCTGCCTGCTTTCAAACAATATGTAACTTGTACTACCCGTCTTGACTGTCAACCCGATCGTTGCTACGGCAACATACCCAATGCATTCAAATCCATCCGGCTCCCTAAAATCGGTCAGTCCGATCACAACGCTGTACATCTTATTCCTGCTACAAACCGATAGTTCAAACTAACCCCATTGTTACGCGTACTGTTCAAATCTGGTCTCACGATTCTGTTGAGCGGTTGCAGGGTTGCTTTGAATGCACCGACTGGAATGTTTTTCTGGATTCTGCTGATGATGTCCATACTGCCACCGATGTTATTTCTGATTATATTGGTTTTTGTAAAGACATGATTATCCCAAGGAAAGTAGTGAAAATTTACCCAAACAACAAACCCTGGATTACTAGGCAACTGAAAAACACTATAAACGCTAAGAAGGTTGCATTTCAGACAGGCGATAGAATAGATAGAAAGCGGGTACAGAAAAAGCTGAGGGGAGAAATTAGAAAAGCCAAGTTAGATTATAAAGGAAAGGTAGAGAAACAGTTTGAGGGTGGGAACATGAGGGATGCATGGAAAGGCCTGAAAATATTGACGGGTCAAAATCACCCGCTGACCAGTGCCTTCTCCATGTCCTTGGAAGAAAGAGTAGATTATGCAACAAACTGAATGAATTTTATTGTCGCTTGAGAGGATGATGTTGGGAGGAGTTATTTAATGTGATTTCTGAATTGGAGAAGAGAGTAGGGGAGGAGCAGCATGGGAGCGAACTGGATGACTTTGTGATTGAGGAAAATGCTGTTTTATCCCTTTTTAGACGGGTGAATGTGTGGAAGGCATGTGGCCCTGATAATATTTGTGGAAGAGTGTTGAAAAAACTGTGCGACTCAGCTGTCTAGTGTTTTTACTCAGTTGTTCTCTGGTCGGTAAAGTGAGTACTGTACCAAATATCTGGAAAAAATCCATCATTTGTTCCTGTTCCTAAAACCAGAAACCCGATTGAACTAAATGATTACAGGCCCGTGGCATTGACCTCTATTGTTATGAAATGCTTCGAACGCATCATCCTTCGCACACTTCTCTCACAGACACAACAACACCTCGATCCCTTTCAATTTGCATACAAACAGCACAGATCCACTGACGATGCCACACTCACTCTTCTGCACAATGCATACTCTCACTTAGACAGGTCTGGCTCCTATGTACACATTCTTTTCATTGATTTTTCTTCTGCATTTAATACTATACAGCCTTATCTGTTAGCTCTGAAAGTTCTTAAACTTGATGTCAGCCCCAAACTCATCCTATGGGTTGTTAACTTTCTGGTAAAACGTTCCCAGACAGTCTGTTTCCAGCATGCACTCTCCTCTTCCAGAAATACATCTGTTGGGAGCCCTCAGTACATGTCTCTCGCCTGTAATCTTCACCCTCTATACCAATGACTGTCGTGCACTGATTCATCTCTCTTGATTAAATACTCTGATGATACTGCTCTCCTAGACCTCTCAAACTCACACTCTGTCTATGTTGATGCAGTAGATAAATTTCATAACTGGTTGCAAAGAAAACTATCTTGATCTAAATGTAAAGAAAACAAAAGAGCTGGTGATTTTGATTTCAGACGCAAGAGCACTGTTATCCCTGACCTCTACATTGATGTGCCAGTTGAACGTGTTGATCAGTACAAATATTTAGGAACTGTGATTGACGACAAACTCACTTTTAACACCAATACTGAGGTTATTCATAAGAAATGTCAATCTCGATTGTACTGTCTACAAAAACTCCGTTCCTGATGTCAACAAAAAGTTTTAAGTGCTTTTTATAGATGTTTTCTTGAGTCTGTGTGACATTTGGATTTTATGTTGGTATGGAGGATTGAGGGCTAGTAATAGGAATGTGTTAGATAGAGTTGTGAGTGTGAGTGGGAAGGTGATTGGGGAGAAGCAGGAGTGTCTGAGTGAGTTGTATGCGAGCGAGTAGTACGGAAAGCGAGAGCGATTGCGAAAAGATAGTACACATGTTTTAGCTCAATATTATAACCTTCTTCCGTCCAAGAGACGTTTTATTGTACCAGAGCTCCACTGCCGGTCTCGGAATAGTTTTATACACAAGTCTGTTGTATTACTGAATAAGTGTTGGAAGGATTGTGAGTGTGAGGGTGTGGGTGTGTGGTTTTGGGAATTATAGTTTTAGTGTCTTATTTAGTCGGTATTTACATGACTGTAGTGTTTGTGTGAGATTTGATAGTTTGAGTGGAATTAAGTTGTTATTAAGTTTTTATTATAAGTTTTATTATCAGCCAGTTGTTTTACCACGTCTTTTAATTTCTCCTAGTGAGATAATAAAGTTAAATTGAATTGAATTGAATTGAATTGAATTATTTAATAAACGTTTACTTACTATTTTAGAAATGTTCACTGAAAGGTGTGTCACATTATTTCTATTTGTTCCGTGTAAAGATTCTCACACAAGCAGTAGATTAACAACCGTTGTTAAAATTAATGTATACTCGATACTGTGAATGAAATCACTGTGTTTAGTTACGTCAGATGCTCCAATACAATGTTCCCCTGGCGGTCGACATCACAAGAGGAGTTGCGCGCTCACCGCGAGGCTGCAGCACGTGACTGGCAGACGTTCCTCCTCCACAGAGCAGCAGAACTCAAACCAGGTGAGTAGGTGGAAGTTACGTGTCTGTTATCATTCGGATTGTTATGTGCAGAGAGGGAGTGAAGAAAAGAAAGAAGCTGAGATGTGGTATTTCTCGTGATGTCTCGTGTCCAATGGTGTCTTGTTCCTGACGTCTTGTGTGTGTCGTTTGTCCCACGTCACTTGAAGCAGAAAATGACGTCATATATAAGAGAAAAGCAGTTGCTCTCAAAATGGCCAACTAAGTGGGAAAACAACCGTCTTCGTCCGCCATCTTCTTTATAACTCTCTCAGTGACAGTCCTCTGAACTTGTGCCTCTTCGATTCGATTCATCTATAAATCTCTTCATCATCATCCTCGTGTGTGTGTGTGTAATACGTCATGCCTACGGAAGGTAAGTGTACGCTCGTCAATTACAATGCTGCTATTGGGATATGATGAGAATGATGATGAGGAGGAGGATGGATGGATGATGAGGATTGGTGATGATGAGGGGTGGATGGATGATGGTGGATGATGATGACGTATGTGCCACTGTATGACGCAATGGTGAATATGACTCAAAATGTTCTGATGACACAATGACAGGAAGGGTAACGTTCAGTATGGGTGTGATAAACTGTGTAGACCAGACCTGGGCAAAGGCCGGCCCGCGGGCCGGATCCGGACCGCCTCCTGTCTCTGACCGGCCCGCCTCCTGGCGAAGGGATAGTATATATACTATATATACAGTATTGGGTAAAACTGAGTTAACTATACAAGTCCGGCCCTCTACAACCATCCCAATTTCTCATGCGGCCCCTTGGGAAAATTAATTGCTCACCCCTGGTGTAGACGTTAATAGCAGTAGCTGTGTCCATAACATTGTGACTAACGACAGGACAATAATGTTAAAACAGGTGAGTAGGATGGCGATTATGAAACATGCGTTACATCATCAACATAATAAAATAAACTCAACAATATTTGGAAGAAGCTATACGTTTTATATGTTGTTCTCCAGGTGGACTTCTTTTCGATGCTCACTCTGCTAGACTCCTGGGGAGCAACCCTCCACAGACTCGCACTTTGACCTACCCTCTCTCTGAAAACGGCAATGGAGCGGGAGAAGAAACCGCCCAAGATATTTGGACTTGTTTTGATTTGAGCTGGCAGGAATTATACGCAGAAGGATTAATTACAAAAGTGAATGAAACATGCAATATTACAATTATTCTTATTTTTACATTTGTGCCAGGTAACAGTAACTGAAAGTTTAGATACTGCATTGAACACAATTAGATTACCTTGAACCAATCTATTTCTGTTATTAGTCTGGTCATCAGTCGTGTCTGAAACTGGCTTCGCTTAGCGATGTTCAAAACCAAATCAGTGTATATTTCCAAGAAACATTAAGACAAAAAAATTGCAGGTTTTCAGTTGTGGATGGAGTTTTCTATTTGTCCAGATCAGTTCAGACTAAGAGCCCTCCTGAAGTAACTGTGTCCCCAAACACTCGATGTTTGAGTAGAACCTAAATAGGTCCAAAGTCATTTATCAGGAGACACCTTTATACATATGTACCCTATAATGATTGTATTGAATTGAGATTGAGATTAAGATTATCACAGGAAAAGCTAGGGAAAAGTGAGAATAATGAAAACAAGAAACCTTTGACAACGGCAGACACGATGTAGAGTAAAGTACTACTTCTATCGAAGTAATCTTCACGAATCTTTCGAATTCTAATAATCTCTTAGAAATATTTAGGATAAAAATAAACTCAATAATGTCTTGTTATGGAAGAGGTTTCGTTTCTACAATACTGAGAAGTATTATAACTTTCTCGATGTATGGTTGTATAAAGAATCAGAAATATTAATAATTGTGAAGGAAGAGATCAAGATTGACATTGACTCTTTCAATTTATTTTTTAGGAGGAGTTCCAGTCGTGCACTCTTCGAGCGACACTCCGGACTTTACAGGAACTAAAAGCTCCTTTCGAGAATGCCGCCATGTCTCCAGTCCCACAGGCTGGTCTTAACTTGTTAAAGGAACCACAAGAGTTTCTCACTTATTGTCCTGTCAAGACACTATGGCGACAAAAGCTACAGACTGGTCAGTGTAAACTAAATTTAATGTTATCTCATTTTTTACCTGACAAACATACAAAGATTACTGCGTGAAAATTGTGAATTAAAATAGTAAAATACAAAATGTACAGTAAGAAATTTCACTGTATACAGTTTTTCACGAACTGGTAAAAATGAAATATATGTGTGTTTATTAAAGACCAGCCTGAACGGTTTGCGTTTTTTTATATTTTCATATTTTTTTGCGATATTAATAAGTTTTGAAACTAAGCTCAAATCGTCTTTTGACGAGAACAAAGATTTATGTGTTGTATTGTCTGTGAATATTTACTCATTTGTTGAGGGGTGCATGTATTTTTGCAGAAGGCGTTACGACAGAGATGATGTTGCTCAACTTCTCGCAAAGCATTTTATTTGTGTTGGATCGACTTTGAGGAACACTTGAGAAAACACACGACCTGCTGAGAACACTTACCCCATAATCCAACGCCTCCAGCAGACGTTCATTCAAAGAGTTGCTGCCTTGAACCCAGAGACTTTCAAAAGTGAAATTGTTGTGAGAATCCTCTCTGCACAGAAGTCAAAATGACTAACTGGCAAATGTATAATACATTCTTATACTTTGCTCAGTTTCTGAAGCCACGTTTTGTCACTATTTTTAGAAACATATTTTGACGATCACGGCGCACACTAAATAAAATTGAGTACTTTTTTATCTTGCAACTGAAATTTAAATGTTCTTTGAAACTTTAAAGGTACAGTACATTAAACTGGGTGCTGATATTATAGGAATTAGACGCAGTTCCATTCATGAGAAACCCGTAACTTAACAATCATTTTGACTTTCACTGCTATTTTGACGATATCTTTTTTGCTATTCACTGACAATTGGCTATTCTGGGTTCATATCTCGTTCCTTCTCTGCGTGTGGTACCCGTGATGTAACTGCTGTCTCCATGTTGTCTACACAATCTCTAATTGAAGCAGCTGAGGCCGACTCACGAAGTCCTGTGCAGATTTCTGAGATGAATTTCAACATAATGTCGTGTAGAGTCACATATGAAAATGAAAAGATAAATCGGCTGGTCTTCAAAAGCCACGAACCAAATTTACTTTCCGTGCCAAGGTCCATGCGTGAGACAACAATGTCTGCAAATTGATGACTATGAAACTTTGCTACAAACCCTTTGATTATGGAGTAAAACTACTGTAGTATTAACGGTTCAAAATATAGTCTAAACAGAATCGCAAACATTAAAGCAAAAGTAGCTTTTAGTAAAAAGAAGCCCTGTTCAGTGCTTTAAACAACCGACGCAAATAAAATCATTTTGTAGCTAAAATGGATACTGGTCTACACAAAGTGAACACAAAGTTCCTGTGGCTGTATCTTGAATGAAGAAGAAGATAAATAAATGACTGGAAACTCCTTAAATTTTCTACTAAACTGTATACGTACTGCTTGTCGCTTATCCAGTGGATGGCACCGTGCAGATGATGACGTCACAAGAGTGCTAAGCAGCACCCAGCTTGTAGAATTCAGTGCCGCAGGTCAGAATGAAGACTTTGTCCATTTTCGACAGGAATGAGTCTCCATCTTCCACAATGGAAACAAAATTGTTTTCCGTAATTTAACGTGGTCGTTATCATCTATTGTATACGTTTTTATTTTTTGTTTTCATGCAGTAAAACTTTCATCACAATATGTCTTTTTAAATCAATACAAGTATGTTTGCCAGGATGACACAAGCTTCAAACTACCGTAAATAGTTTTAAAGAGGCTGTTGAAGTCGTTTTTCTCACGGTCTTCATAAAGCACCAGGATGTTCAGGAAAAATAATTGTAAAAAGAGAGTGCAACATCAATCTGTAACTAATTTAATTTTGGTTATTTGACAAGTTTAAAGTAATAAACATTTTACTAGCTCGTGAAAAACTGTATACAGCATAGTTCTTTACATTTTCTGTTCTGCTATTTTAATTCAAAATTTTCAAGTAAAACTCATTCCAGAGAATAGTGTTTTTCAGGTAAAAAAAAAATACTAGATTACATGAAATTTAGTTTACACTGACCGACCTGTAACTTTTGTCATCACAATGTGCAACCATAACCAGAACTTATAACCAAATATCAGATCAGGTAACTTAATAAATCAATATCTAAACCTTTTAAAAAAAAATAAACAAAGAAGGTGGCAAACCATACAAATATGCCAGGTTTATAAAGACAAAATTAATATCAAAAAGAAAACTGAAGATCCTTTATCAATATAAACTGATATAGTACCTAGAGCTAAAAAGAAGTCTAGACATACGGGATCTTGTAACCAGTACAATACACCAACACAAGTGTAATTGCAACATGTTGGCAACAATGTTTTTATTAATATAACGGTGCGTTGTTTAGAAATTGTAGACTTAGTGACTTTGAGAAAAGTTTTAAAATTACAAAGGTTTCTGCAGGACAGATACAGAAAAACATCGTAGGTAGTGTTGTGTGTTTGTGTGTGTTGTGTTGTTGTTGTTGTTGTTGTTTTGTGTTGTTGTTGTTGTTGTTGTTTACGTTATTTTTGTTTTGTTTAGGCCGTTAAACGTGGCAGGACTCTTACAGGCAAATCATTTTGTTTATTTGTTTTGAAAGAACACATAATTGTCTGACCCCGCAAGTGTGTTCGAAAGGGAGTGAGTGAGACACTACACGGTGTCGTGGCACAAACCCAACCGTGGTGATCTCTGAGTCAGCAGTGAATGCCTCCACACCCTCTTACACAATTTTTACAGGCCAAGGACCTTTTAACACTCACTGGTCGACCTTTCTTCTGACCTATTAAGCACCTACACGACATTCTCCTTCGCAGGTCACGTGTTCTCTTAACCCCCTTTCTTAACCCCCGTGCACTATTAGCGATTTTAGTAAGTGAATCAGCGACACCACCCCGTCCGCTCCTTGTAAGGAAGAACAACAAAAATATAATTTCTGACGAAGTGTGAATTACCCTTAGACAGAAGAAGACACATTCCCCGGAGCAACCTATCTAACGACATGAGTCTAGCTCCTCCAATGCCACCATTAAAGACAGTACCCAGCATATAAAACGTCCACAGAAAGTGATACCCGTGAAATCCCTTTGACGTCATCCGATTTCACTTTAGCTCTTTTAATTAGTTAATTAAATTGATTGATTAATGCAGCGTTCCTAAGTTGTACTGACCCCAGGGAACTGGGTATGAAGGGGACAGGGTATAACTCCTGCTACCCACGTCAACATAATCCTGCAGGAGAAAAATATGACAATAATCATATAGTCTCTCTCGTTCCACTACACAGCTCACGAGTCCCATCCCTCCTTTTCCCAAAACAACGGACTGTCATTTAACGTACAACAACAAAAAAATTTCTATAAAAGATCAACATGTAAATACATAAAACAAAAGGACTCCTCTTAAGCAGTGTTTCTCAAAGTGTTGTCCGCGGACCACTTGTAGGCCACACTCATGTCAGGTTATCCACGTCTGACAGTCATATGTCAGCAAAGTGATGTTTAAATCGCCAGATACACTAATTAGTCCTGTCTTGTTTTTACACGAGTTTTAATTTTATCAATGCCCAACTGCTCGTTCGCATAAAAAATAGAAAGTAGCTCTCAAACAACTGTTACCCTATCGAAACTCTGAAAAAATATAATATTAGCGAAGTGAATCATTTTATTTAGTGCTTCAGTTGTGAGTGGTGAATCATTTCATTTAGTCGTTTTGAAATATCGTGTGATGTTTTATTGTTTTTTCGTTGTAAACGTAAGTAAACTATAAATTTTGTCTTCATACTGCAGGCCTCTTCACCCGACCTTCACTCTTCACTCCCCCAACACACACCCGCGCACCTGTCGCTAGTCGACCCACTCCCGCTCTCCTCCGGTCACGGGGCTGTCACCCGGCAAGTACTGACCCCCCATCGCCAGCCTCTACCCTCCCTGTGTGCGTGTGTGTGTGCGTGCCATCTTCCATCCTACTCATATGCGACTGTAGCGAGTAGACCCTGGGTAGACTGACCTTTTGGGGTAAATGTGTCTCATAAGTACGAGGCGGGGTCGGGGGGGTAAACGGTGCATTTGCACTAACGGAGCACTCAGGTATTTTTAACACCGTCATCAGAAAGCTCATCTCTTTCTTTTCTGTTTTATGTTTTGTCCTCTGTTTACTTTCCGTTGTTTTCTTTTCATAAGCCATTTGGATATAAAGTGAAAACAGAAAAAAGTTGGAAGATGGTAAGCGATTTTTTTTTAGAATGTGGGTTAAGCTTCTAATGTCGGCCATGACGATTTGAGTGTAACGGTGACATACAAAGGTTCGTCTAGTATAATTTTTTTTCTTTTGGGGCGAGGGGGCTGAGGTTTTGTGTTTCGTTCTGAAATTGTCTTTTCCTGTGTAAACGTCTGTTCACTTTGAAGCATTACACTCTGATGCAGCATTTTATAGGGTGATGGACAAGAGAAGGAAATTGAGAAGCTACTAAAAACATTTCAATTTTTTAAAAACTGGTAAAGAAGAAGACAGGCAAATTATCAATTATCAAATTCATTGCAGAAACCATACACCCCATGTCGACAGACACCACTGCCGCCGCCTTTCTCAACCATCCGTGACACGTTGTGAGCACATGTAGCATCTTCGAACCCAAACTGTTTGCATGGAGAAGCGAGACGAAGACTGCGCTCGGAAAATACCGGACAGGTCCGAAGCTCGTTCCTTCTCTAAAGTTTACTCGCACGAGGCAGTTACGGTCTTCACACACAGAGGACACGCCCTGCGTTCAGACTGCGAATGACAGTGGGTGCAACAAGTGCGATATTCCCTACCTGATCTACGGTGAGTGGTCTATTAAAACAATTCTTTAAGTTCTCTTTTCGGAGAAGAATAGATGCTTCGTTAACGACCGATAAGTCAGTCAATGAAATTTTATATCAGGTTGTCAATATTGATGAGTTCCGGTATCGTCTTTAGTTTGCAGCAGCATATACCTATTTTTGTTTTCACCAACCATGTGATTGGCTTTATTCGTGTCCCCATGTACCTCGTCACCTTTGTTATCATATCGCTCGTCAAGGAGTCGCTCAATGTGAACAAAGGTCAGCTCGTGGCTTTCCATGGGCAGTGAGCTGAGTGGATTTTTTTTTATTTAAATCATTTTCTTTTGTAATCCTTTTCCCTTAACTTATAAATCACGTGCCCCAAGATACACGGCAGGACGGCCTGCGGGAGTAGAGCAAAGAATACCAGCTGCACAGGGACAAACACCTGTAATTATCAAGTGAGATCAACCTCTTTTTTACGCGTCTCACAGAACTACCCCTTCCTACCTTGTAAACCCCTCTCCCACAATTACTCACGTGCTTATTCCTACACTGCGCTAACAAAAAACATGCTTGTAATAGCATAAGTAGCATCAAAAATAGTAATAGGGACGAATCAACAGCTTGTTTACTTGTACAGAGCAATACGTAGTAGCATAATATCATTCGCAAGTTTTTACTTGAGCAGCGTTTGCTTTCCTGTTGCAGACAGCAGACGAGTTTCACAAGCTCCTTGAACATTCCCTGTGAGTGGTATAGTGCAGTATGTGGCTCTCTTCACACCTGAGGGCGCTGGTAAGATGCTGAAGGCACTGTTCTCCCCCGTCTGTGACCACGCGACTGCCGCTTGTCGCCCGCCATGTCTACATCTGACGTTACTGTCATCTGTACCGTCAAGGAAGAGGTCGTCAGATGGCGCTGCTACGTCAATTATACGAAGAGAGATGTCTGGAGATGTAGCAGGTGCCGAGACACCTTCCTTTCAATACTTCTGGCAGCCTGGTTCTGGCTTCTACGGCGAAAATCTCGGAAGACTCGCACAACCTTCGGTTGACATTTGTGAAGAAATTGTTTTATCTTATATCGGTACGTGAGTGATACGATTTTATCTCTTTTTTTAATATCGGTTTCCTGATTTTTAAAAAGTAACATGGGACATGCCGCCAATTTATGCACTTTATTTCTTGCTATTCCATTGTCGTGGCGCCAGCTCCCTCTCGGGTTTGGCTGTCGTCCGTCAAAAGTCCAGTCACCTGGCGTGTTTCATTACCTTCGCCAACCGTAGCGAGTATTCTGGCATTGGTTTCCGTAGCATCTATTTTTTATATGGTAGAGTTGTTAGTCCTGCCACAACCTAATTTACCTCTAGGTGAGTAGTTGAGGTCTCCACCTTAGTCGACTCTTACGACATGCCTGGCTGGATGGCGGGGACCCTATTCTTACAATGCTCGCAAGGCAAGCATACCCAGGGGTCCCACAGTATGCGATTGCCTTTCAGTATAGACCATCGGCGTGCAGAAAATTTTTTCTTCTGCATTGTTATTTCTATTGTAAAAATTTAAAACGTAACTGGAAGCATTCAACTGGGATCTCAGTACACTCGTATGCTTGGTTAAGACACCTGAGTGGCTAATAGACGGACCTCTAGCAATTCACTTTGACCACCAGAAAGTGTCTTCTGCACAATTTCGCTTTTTAAGCTTTTAAAATACATTTACAACTCTAAAACAAGGAAATACTTTCTTTCAAAAAAAACAAAAACACTCACGACACATGTCTATATATCACGTTTCATGTCTCTGTGGTTATCAAGAAACCATTTTTTTGTAGAATTTACTAACCACTGATCTCAATGAAACGTAACAGTCTGAAGTTGATTTTTCTATCTTCTAGACGCCGTGCCGGTGCCGTCACCAAAAGCGTGTTCACCCATGGTGACTATGGTACGTGCGATGGCCTCAGCTGTCTCTACGACTGATACAACAAGGTCATCGGTACAAGTTTCAAAGAAGTAGCGCAAAGGGGATGAGAGCAGTAATTGTCATCATTAATCAATGGTATTATATTTATGAAATCATATTTTTTATGGCTATATTTGTAAAACAAACGAAGAACTAACAAATACATGTCTTTGTAGTATTACTAAATAAACAGACTAATACGACGATTATTTATTTCTTCAGACCACTTGCAAAACAAACATGGACCCGACCTGAAGATTCAGGTGTTGTACGAAGATCACGCATCCAACGACTACAACAGCCTCTTCAAAACTATTTACGGTAATTGTATTTATAGAGGGAGCACTAAGTCCCTCGTAACTTTTAACTATTTCTACAAACTTAACAGACGAATTCCCTTTCTCAAATTTTTCTAGCAATTTAACAGACGATATTATTTTGTTTCTCTGGTAGGTCAAACCTCGTACATGACCAAGTTCACCAACGTGTTCCCTCTGGTTTGTGGCACTAATTTCTACAAGCAGTGTGTACCTGACAACACCTGTGACATCATCATGTCCTCATTCGCCACGATGTATTTGAGTAACGAGAGGTGGGTCATACAGAGCAGCACTTCATTAAAAAAAGCGTAAAAAAGCCCAAATCAACTGATGTCTGTTGCCGTGATATAGTCCTAGTTGCTGGCACGGCAAATAAACAAACAAACTGATGTCTAAAATATATAACCATCTTTGATCAAATACGATATTTTATTTCCTCCCCCCCCACCCCTCTGTCTCTCTTTCTTTCTCTTTCTTTCCCTTTCTTTCTCTCTCTTTCTCTCTGTAAGTTAGTTATTACTATTATTTTGTATCGATGTTCACTGAAAGGTGTTTCTCATTACTTCTATTTGTTCCGTGTAAAGGTTCTCACACAAGCAGTAGATTAAGAACCGTTGTTAAAATTAATTAATACTTAATAATGTGGATGAAATCACTGTGTTTAGTTACGTGAGATGCTCCAATACAATGTTCCCCTGGCGGTCGACATCAAGCAGGAGTTGCGCGCTCACCGCGAGGCTTGGCAGCACGTGACTGGAGACGTTTCCTCCCTCCACAGAGCAGCAGAAACTCAAACAGGCGAGAGTAGGTGGAGTTATGTGTCTGAACCATTTGGAAGATTATGTGCAGAGAGGAGTGAAGAGAAAAGAAAAAAAACTGATGTGGTAGGTCTCGTGATGTTCTCGTGTTTAAATGGACGTCTTGTGTCTGACCGTTTGTGTGCGTCATTTGTCCACGTCACTTTGAAGCAGAAAATGACGTCACTCTTGAGAGAAAAGCAGGTTGCTCTCAAAAAGGCCAACTAAGGGGGAAAATAAAAGTCTTCGTCCGCCATCTTCTTTATAACTCTCTCAGTGACAATCCTCTGAACTTGTGCCTCTTCGATTCGATTCATCTATAAATCTCTTCATCCTCATCCTCGTCGTCATCTGCGGGGGCTCGTCGAGCGTTGTGTGTGTGTGTGTGTGTGTGTAATAAGTCATGCTTACGCAAGGTAAGTGTAAGTTCGTCTATTACAATGATGCTATTGTGATAAAGATGACAATGATGATGTGGAGGAGGAAGGATGATGATCATTGGTGATGATGAGGAGTGAATGGATGGATGATGGTGGATGATGATGACGTACGTGCCACTGTATGACTAAATGGTAAATATGACTCAAATGTTTTGATGACACAATGACAGGAAGGGTAACGTTCAAAATGGGTGTGATAAACTGTGTAGACGTTAATATGCGTAACTGTGTCCATAACATTGTGACTAACGACAGGACAATAATATTAGAATAGGTGAGGGCATGGTGATTATAATAACATACATACATGTACATCTCACATATCAAAATAAAACTTCAACAATAATTTGAAGAAGCTATATATCTTTATATTGTCCTCTCCAGCAGGACTTCTTTCGATGTTCAGGCTGCCTAAACTCCTGGCGGAGCAACCCTCCACAGATCGAACCGCTTGACGCACCTACGCGTCTCGCTGAAAACTCACTTGGAGCGCGACACGCGAGAAGAAGCCGATTCCCAGACGAATATTGGACTTCTTTGATTTGAGCTGACAGAATTATACGTAGAAGGCATTAATTACAAAGAGTGTAATGAACAACAAATTATAAAATTCGCTGGGGTATTCTTGTTCTTTACATTTGTGTTATCATGCCATGTACAGTAACCGTAAAGTTAAATACTGCATCGAAACACAATAAGATACCTTGAACCAATCTATTTTCTGTTATTAGTCTGATCATCAGTCTATCTGAAACTGGCTTCGCTAAGCGATGTTCCAAACCAAATCAGTGTATATTCTCCAAGAAAACATTAAAGACAACAAAATTGCAGAGTTTTCATTCTTCGGTAGAGCTTCTCGATGATGGAGTTTTGCTATTGTGTCCAATGATCAGTTCAGACTAAGAGCCCTCCTGAAGTAACTCTGTCCCAAACACTCTGATGTTGAGTAGAGAACCTAAATGGCATCCAAAGTCATTTATCATGGAGACACGCTTATACGTTTTGTACCCTATAATGATTATATTGAGATTGAGATTGATTAAGATTATCACAGGAAACAGCTGAGGACAAAGTGAGCGAATAATGAAAACACAAGAAACTTTGACAAGCGCGCCAGACACGATGTTTAGTAAGTATGACTTATCGAAGTAAATCTTTCACGAATCTTTACGAATTCAATAATCTCTTAGAAAATTAGGATAAAAGAAACTGAATGAGTCGTTATGGAAGAGGATTCGTTAAACAATACTGAGAAGTATAACAATTTTCGATGCATGTTGTATAAGAATCAGAAACATTAAGAAATGTGAAGACGAAGATCAAGATTACATGACTCTTTCAATTTTAATTTCTATGGAAAGGACCAGAGGTTCGTGCAACCTCTCTTCCGCGACACCTCGTTACGGACTTTACAAGAATCTAAAAGTCCTTTCGAGAATGCTCCATGTCTCCAGTCCGACAGGCTGGTCTCAACTTTTGGTAAAGGACCCACGGAGTTCACATTTCACTTGCCCTGTCCAAAACAAAACACTGTGCACCGACAAAAGCTCACAGACTGATTGTCAGGGAGTGTAATTTCATGTTATCTCATTGACCTGACTAGCAAATCTCTGGAAAGATACCTACCATGAAAATTGGATTAAAATAATAAAATACAAATTATACCAGTAAAAATACGAACTGATAATATGCCAGATATATGCACACCACCGAACTCTAAAACAGAAATATATTATGTTTGTATAACCGAACCAATGAAACCGTGTTTTGTTTTTGTGTTTGTCTTAGATATAAATATAAGACTGAACTAATCAAATCGGTCTTCGTGACGAGAAACAAATCATTAACGTGGCATTACTGAATTTTACCATATAGACTCTAAACTACAGCTACTCCAACATGTTAAGTGGTGGCATTATTTGACCAAAACGATACATCACACGCGGTGTGACCTCTTAGTTTGCACGAATGATGTTGCTCAACTTTCTCTGCATCATTTGTCTCAGTCTTGCGATGAACGACTTCGAGAACACATTGAGAACACCCAATCTACCTGCGAGAATCATTACCCATAATCCGCGAACCGCCCAGCAGACTTCCATCAATCAATTGCTTGACTTGAACCCAGAACCTTTAGAAGACAGTAGTACGGATCCTTGTCTGCGCAGTCAACAAAATGACGGTAAATGAGTAAAACACCCTAATCTTTCCACTTGCTAAAGCCACATTCACTATTGTCAGAAAAAATTAAATGATCACGGTCGGCCAAGAATAAAAGGACAATATTAAGGTAACCACTTATTCTAAAATAACAGAAAGTTAATGTCTTAAGGGAGAACTAGTGCTACAATACCATTAAACTACAATGCGATACATAGTTCTTAAACAGGAATTAAACTTACCATTCATGAGAAACCATTAACCCATGATAAATTCATTGACTTTCACGCTATTGGGACGATGTCTTTTTTTGCTGTACACGGGGATGGTATTCTGGTTGTTCATATCTCTGTGTCAGGCACACTGTTCCTTCTCGCGTCTGGTAATCGTTTTACAGGGCCGCTGCTTGCCGTGATGTTAACTGCTGTCTCCCATGTTGTCTACACGATCTCTGATGGAAGCAGCTGAGGCCCGACCCCGAAGTCCTGTGCAGATTCTGAGACGAATTTCAACAATTATGTCGTGTAGAGTCACACTATGAAAATGAAAAAAACTTAAACTAAAATAAGGCGTTAAAAATATTTAGTGAAAATGTCCCTAATAAATAAGAAAGTACTTATTAGTCCTTATGTGATTTGTAAAGTTGTTCACATTAATCTTTCTCCTCATAGTCCTGTCACAACATCTAGGGTTATACATAACTACTGCTGCGCTTTCAAAGGCCAGACTTTTCTGTCCCTCATCAAAAAAATGAGTCTCTCTCTCGGGGGGAACAGGCGAGAGTGAGGATACTTGACAAGCAGGCCTGACGAAACAGGAGGAGGTGCAGGAGGTCTGGAGTCCTAGGGTACCCGCCTGCAGTAGGGAAGTGGAGTTGACAGGTGTAGGGGCATCATTGGTTAAGTCAGACCTGGCAAACGCCGGCCGCGGAGCCGATCGGCCCGCCTCCTGTCTCTGACCGGCCCTGCCCCTGGCCGCCACAGTAAATATACCTATATATACATATTGGTAAAACTATTAGTCCGGCCCTCTAGAACCATCCCAGTTTCTCATCCGGCCCCTTGGGAAAATTAATTGCCCACCACTGGTTAAGGGGGACAGGAAAGCGACCGAAAAAAAAAATCTGTAATAAAAGGAATAAAATGAGTGACAGATGACAGTACAAAAAAAAACATTTTTGCATGGTCCTTACAAAAGATTTCCAGTTCCTTATTTTCAGTGTGGTCAGACCTTTTTAGTAATATAACGGTGCGTTGTTTAGAAATTGTAGACTTAGTGCTTTGAGAAAAGTTTAAAATTATTCAGGAGGTTTCCGCAGGACAGATACAGAAAAAATACATCGTAGTTAGGATTTTAGATTATTTATTATTTACGTTATTTGTTTGTTTAGTAAACAGTGGGCAGGACTTTACAGGCTACCATTTTGTTATTTTGTGTGAAAGAGAACACGTAATTGTCT
The DNA here is from genome assembly GCF_003073045.1 of Pomacea canaliculata. NCBI lineage: Eukaryota > Metazoa > Mollusca > Gastropoda > Architaenioglossa > Ampullariidae > Pomacea > Pomacea canaliculata. The sequence goes on from NC_037600.1 coordinate 15,757,190, forward strand.
GAACCCCGCAAGTGTGTCCAAAGAGAGTGAGCGAGAGACACTACACTTGCGGTCGTGGACACAAACAGTCAACCGTCGGATCCTCTTTTATTGCTTTGAGTGAGTCAAGAAGTGCATGCCGCCACACCCTCTTACACAATTTTTACCACGCCAAGGACCTTTTCAAACATTCTCACTAGTCGGAACCTTTGTTCCGTCTATTAAGCAAACAACACGACATTCACCTTTGCAGGTCACGTGTCTCTTCTTAACTCCCCTTCATCCCCCCCCCCCCCCCCGTGCACTATTAGCGATTTTAGTTAAAGTGATCAGCGACACCACCCACTTCGCCCTCCTTTTAACGATGTACAACAAAAAATATCATTTTGACGAAATGTGATTTACCCTTCAGACAGAAGACACATTCCCCGGAGCACTTAATATAACGGCACGAACCTTACTCCTTCCAATGCCACCATTAAAGACCAGACCAGGAATATAAAAACGGTCCACAAAAGTGATACCCGTGAAATCCTTTTGACGTCTGTCCGGTTTCCCTTTAGCTCTTTTAATTAGTTAATTAAATTGATTGTTGCATCGTTCCTAAGTATGTTGTAACTGACCATCTCAGGAACTGGGGTGCATTGTTTTAGTTTACTTACTAGGGTTATAACTCTTACTACACAGCATCAACATACACCTAGGAGGAAGAAACTAATATCAATAATAATATTTCACACAATTCTACTCCGTACACTACATATAAGCTCTTACTGATCACCCATCCACTCCTAGTGTTCCCCACATAACAAACATCGAATGATCTTTATCTATCACCGACATTTCGCTACACATACAAAAAAAATTATTCTTTATTTAAAAAAAAACATTAAATACAATAACAATAAATGACTCTCTTAAGCAGTAGTTATCTCAAGTATTGTCCGCCATTAGTAGCCACACTCATGTCGTATTCGCAGCACTACACGTACATATGTCAGCAATATGATGTTAAAATCGTCAGATACACTAATTAGTCCTGTGTAAGTTGTCTTACCACCAATTAGATACATATATATTGATCAATGAGCCGTTTGTCAATTCTCGTCGCAATAATAAAACTAGAACACATCTCTAAGTCTACTTCTATCCTGTCGATATACTGTGAAATATATCTACCTCAATACTGGCGAATGATCATTTTTTATTGATGCGGGCACTCAAGTTGTCAGTGTGCCTCATTCTCATTTCTTTGTTTTAATCATTGTGATGTGAATCATTTCATTTATTCTTTGTTGAAATATGTGAGTGTAGAAGTTGTATGTCTCGTGTACAACATAATAACTAAATCTTGATCTTCATACTTTACATACTACATGACGTAGCGATGAGCTACAACTTCTACTTCAGCCCGACCTCCACGCTTCACTGCCCCAAACACACCTGCGCAGCCTACGTCCTGTCGCTAGTCGACCACTTCGCTGTCCTCGGTCACGAGCCCCGGTACTTACCCCCCATCGCCAGCGGCTACGCCGTCGCGCGTTCTCGCGTGTGTGCGTGCATCTCCATCCTACTATATGCGATGTCCCAAACTACCATTGATATAACGTAATAAAATGATTTTTTAATTTATGTAGGCCTACCTAGAAGATGCGGATCCGTCCTGACTGTAGCTAGTAGACCCGTGTAGACTACCTTTGGTAAATGGTGTGTCATAACTAGAGCGGTGATATATGGCGCATGTGCATTTGCACTTAACGCGAGCACTCGGTAGAAAAAAGTTGCAGATGCAATGCGATATTTTTGAGAATGTGGTTAAGCTTCTAATGTCGCCATTGCGATTTGAGTGTAACGCGACTTACAAAGGTTCGTCTAGATATTTTTTTCTTTTGGCGGGGCGAGGAGGATTTGTAGTTTCGTCTGAAATTGTCTTTTTCCTGTGTAAACGTCGGTTCACTTTGAAGCTTTAACTTCTGATGAGCATTTTAGAGTTATGGACAAGAAGAAATTGAGAAAGAAGCTACTAAAAAACATTTCAACTCTTTAAAACTGGTAAAAGAAGACATGCGGAATTATCAATTATCAAATTCAAGGCAGGAAAACCATACACCCCTTGTCCACAGAAACTATTTGCGCCACCTTTCTCAACATCCGTGACACGTGTGAGCACATTGTAGCATCTTCGAACCTCAAACTGTTTGCATGGAAAGAAGCGAGACGAGACTGCGCTCGCCGAATAATACCGGACAAGTCGAAGCTCGTTCTTTCTCTAAAGTTTCTCGCACGAGCAGTTACGGTCTTCACACACAGAGACTCCACCCTGCGTTCAGACTGCGAAAGACAGGGCATTGCAACAGTGCCATATTCCCTACCTGATCTACGGTGAGTGGGTCTATTAAAAACAATTCTTTCAATTCTCTTTCGGAGAAGAAGAATAGATGCTTCTTACGACCGACAGTCAGTCAATGAATTTTTGCATCCGGTTGTCAATATTGATAGTTCAAAGTATCGTCTTGAGTTTTGCAGCAACAACACAAGAGTTGCTTTGACCAACCATGTGACTGGATTATCCTGATCCCATGTACCTTGTCACTTGTTAATCATATCGCTCTCAGGAGCCGCTCAATTGAAAACAATGCTCGTGGCTTTCCATGGGCAGTGAGCTGAGTGGTTTTGTTTTGTTTTGTTTTGTTTTTTGTCAAATCATTTCCTTTCATAATCCTTTTCCCTTAACTTATAAAGCACGTGCCCCAAGGTAAGCAGCAGGACAGCGTGCGACAGTAGAGCAAAGAATACCAGCTGCACAAGGCACAATCACCTGTAATTAGCAGCTGCAGTGTCACACCAACCTCTTTTTCCAGCATCTCATAATACTACAAGTTCCTACATTGTAAGCCCCTCTCCAACAATTACTCACGTTCTTATTCCCCCACTACGTGAAAAAATACCTGCTTGTAAAAGCAGAATTATTATCAAAAATAGTAACAAGGATGAATCAGCGAGCTCTGTTACATGTACAGCGCCAATACGCCCACATAGTAGCATAATATCATTCGCAAGTTTTTACTTGCAGCGGTTTGCTTTCCTGTTCAGACGGCAGACGATTTCAACAAGCGCTCCTTTACATAACCTTGAGTGAGTGTTCAGTGCAGTTAATGTCGCTCTCTTCACACCTGAAGGCCCTGTAAATGCTGAAGACTGTCTCCCCGTCTTGTGACCACGACTGCCGCCTTGTCGCCCGCCATGTCTACATCTGACGTCACTGTCATCTCTACCGTCAAGGAAGAGGCCGTCAGATGGCGCTGCTACTCAACGAACGAAAGAGAGATGTCTGTGGAGATGTAGCAGTGCGCAACACCTTCCTTGCAATACTTCTGCAGCCTGGTTCTGGCTTCCTACGCGAAAAATCTCGGAAGACAGACACAACCTGCCGTTACATTGAAGAATTCTTATCTTATATCGTACGTGAGTGATTTAATTTAAATATTTAATATCGGTAGACTGATTTTTAAAAAATGTGACATGCGACATGTCACCCAATTATGCACATTATTCTTACAATGCTGCGCAGAGTGCCGTGTGTGTGTGTGTATAGACACCAGCGTTGTTCACGAAAGATTATAAAGCACATCTTGAACTAAACATACCAAGCACACAAAAAGATTGGACACATGGCCTAGTCATGAACGACGTGTGTCGCCGTAGAATTTATTTCATGAATCAAGCCGAAAGGAATGATTTTCATGTAGCTGAAAGTTTCGATCACTTGTAACTCGTTTCATTTTTATTTCTTCCTTTAGTTTTGACCATCGAGTGCAGATAGTATAATTTTTTTCTTCTGCCCAGTGTTATTTTATTGTAACAACTTAAAAACTCAGTTGGAGATTCAACGGCGGATCTCACTACATTCGTCTAGGTTGGTAAAGACACCTGAGTGGCTATCAGACGACCTCGAGCAATTCATTGACCCATCGAAAGTGATTGTGTTGCCATATTTCTCTTTAGCTTTAAAATACAACTCTAAAACAAGGAAAGACTTTTTTCAAAACAACACACACACACGTTCCCATGTTGTCCTATATATCATGTTTTATGTCTCTCTCGTTATCAGAAACCATTTTGTGGAATTATAATACTGACAGTATTTAACGGAACATATAGCCTGCTGTGATTGTTCTAGCTTCTAGACGCCGTGCCGTGCCTTACCAAAAGCGGTTCACCATGTGGACTTGAACGTGCGCAGGTAGGTCTCTACGACTGATTACACAAGGTCATCGGTAATAAAAAGTATGCAAAGTGGAATTTCTTCATTAATCAATGTATATATTATGAAATCATGTTTTTTATTTCCTAATTTGTAAAAAAAAAAAAAAACAGAATGAAATAAATAATTAAGCAGACTGGTGACGAAGAAACTGAGAAATAAGTACTTGTCTTTGTAGTTTATTAAATAAACAGACTAATAACGATATTATTGCTTCAGACCACTGTCGAAACAAACATGCCCGATCGAGATTCAGGTTACGAAGATCACGCATCCAACGAGCTACAACAGCCTCTTCAAACTATTTACGTAATTGTATTCATAGGAGCGCACTAAGTCCCTCCGTAGCTTTGTTTTATCTTAACATACTTAACGTATTTCTACAAATTTAAAGATGAATTCCCTTATCTAAATTCTCAATTTTCTACCAATTTAACAGACATATTTTTTGTTTCTCCTGGTAGCGCTCAAACTTCGTACATGACCAAGTTCACCAACGTGTTTCCCCTGGATGCTGCACTAACTTCTTACAAGCAGTGTGTACTGACAAACCTTGACATTAATCATGTCCTCATTCGCCACGATTATTTGAGTAACGGATGGGTCGGACCACAGAACACTTCATTTTAAAAGAAACGTAAAAAACCCCAAATCTGTAATGTCTATTGCCGTGCATATAGTCTAGGTTGCTGACACGCATTAAACCACAAATAAAACAAAACAAACTGATGTCTAACAACTATATAACCAGTTTGATCAAATACCGATATTTATTCCTCCTTTCTCTGTCTCTCTCTCTCTCTCCTCTCTCTCTTCTCTGTAAGTTAGTTATTACCATTATTTTTATCGATGTTTACATGGATATTTCAGTATTATTCTTTAATGAATCCTCACTTTACTCAATAAACGTTTTACTATTTTAGAAATGTTCACTGAAGTTTGTTTCTCATTTAATTTCTATTTGTCCGTCGTAAAGTTCTAAAGCAACGGTAGACTAAGACGTGTTTAAAATTAATGTATACTCGATAATAATGAATAAGATCACTATGTTTAGTTAGTGATATGCTCCATTAGCCAATGTTCCCCTGGCGGTCGCATCAGAAGCGGAGCTGCGCGCTCACCGCGAGGCGCAGCACGTGACTGCAGACGTTCCTCCTCCACAGAGCAGCAGAACTCAAAACCACAAGTGAGTAGGTGGATATACGTCGGTCGAAATCATTGGAAGATTATGGGCAGAGAGAGTGAAGAAACGAAAGAAGCTGATTGTCTAGTGATCTTTTATGTCTTGTTGTCTCGTTACAATGTGTTTGTGTCTGACTCTACCCTGTGTCTGACGTCTATCTGCGTCTTTGTCCCACTCATTTGAAAGCAAGAAAATGACTCATATATAGAGCAAAAGCAGTTCTTCAAAATGGCCAACTAAGAGGAAACAACCTCTTCGTCCTCCATCTTCTATAATTCTCTCAGTACAGCGCCTCTCAACTTGGCCTCTTCCATGTATCCATAAAATCTCTTCATCGTCAATTCCTCGTCGTTATCTGCGGGCTCGGTCGAGGTTCATTTTTGTGTGTGTGTAATACGTGTGCCTACGGAAGTAAGGTACGCTCGTCAATTACATCGATCTATGTGAAAGGATGAGAATGATGAAACAAGAGTAGGAGAATGGAATCGAATGATGAGGATTGTGATGATGAGGGTGGATAGATGATGTGGATGATGAGGACGGATGTCCACTGTATGTGAATATTGACTCAAATGACCATTGACAGAAAGCGTTAACGTTCAGATGGGTGTGATAAACTGTTGTAGACGCTAATAACTGTGTCCATTCGATTGTGTCCAAACATTGTGACTAACGACAGGACAATAATTGTTAAAAACAGTGAGTAGGATCGCATTATAAAACATGCGTACATCATCAACCAAATCAAATAAATCAAAACAATAATTCGAAGCAACTATATATATTGATATTGTGTTCTCCAGGTGGACTTCTTTCGATGTTCAGGCTGCTTAGACTCCTGGACAAACCGTCCCCACAGACTCGAAATTTGGCCTACCCTCTCGCTGAAGTAGCGAGAAGAATGCGTCCAAGATATTTGACTTGCTTTGTTTGAGTTGGAAGAATTATAGTGAAGATTAATTACAAAAGTGAATAAAATTATAGAATATTTACATTATTCTATTTTACATTTGTCCATTAACAGTAAACTGAAAGTTTAGATACTGCATCCGAACACAATTAGATTAAACTTCAACCATCTATTTCTGTTATAGTCTGGTCATCAGTCGTATCTGAAATGGCTTCGCTAAGCGATGTTCCAAACCAAATCCATATTATGCTTACAAGAAACATTTAACAGAAAAATTGCAGTTTCATTCTCTAAGAGTTTATTTGTCCAGATCAGTTCACTAAAGAGCCCTCTGAAGTAACGTGTCCCCAAACATCGATGTCAGAGTAGAACCTAAATAGCAGCTCAAAGTCATTTATCAGTCATTAACTTATACATATGTAACCTATAATGTTGTATTTGAATTGAAAAGATTATCATGGAAAAAGCTTATGAAAGATGAAGAAATGAAAAACAAGAAACCTTTGACAACGGCAGACACGAGTGAGTAAGTACGACTTTATCGAAGAGTAATCGAATCTTACGAATTCTAATAATCTCTTATTTAGGATAAAAAATAAACTGAATGATGTCTTTATGGAAGGGCCTTTGTTACACGAATACTGAGAAGTATTATCAATTTTTTTTCTTGGATTAAACCAAATGGTTTGTTATAAAAAGGGATTTCCAGAACCTTTAAAAGAATTGTGAAGGGGAAGAATTTCAAAAGGATGTTGGGAACATTTGGGGGGGGGGGGACCTCTTTTTTTTCCCCCAAAAAAAAAAATTTTTATTGTTTTTTTTTTTTTTAGGGGAAAAGGGGAGTTCCAGTCGTGCCCTCTTCCGCTGACATACCGAACTTACAGGAACTAAAAGCTCCTTTCGAAATCGCCCATTCTCCAGTCCGACAGGCTGGCTTAACTTGTAGAGACCCACAAGAGTTTCTCACTCATTGCTCTGTCAAGAAACTATGGCGACAAAAGCTACAGACTGGTCAGAGTAAAAAAATTTCCGCCGTCTCTTTTTACCTACAACATACTTCTCTGAAAGATTTTGTTGTTTTGTTGTTGGTTGTTTGTTTGTTTTGTTTTGTTTTGTTTTTTTTGTTGTTTTTTTTGAGATATTAAAAGATTGAAAAACTAAGTCAGATCGTATTTTGAATAAACAAACATATATGTGTTGTTATTGTCGTGAATGTTTACTTATTTGTTAAGTGGGTCCATATATTCTGCACGATGCGTTGACGGACAGAGTGATGTTTGCTCAACTTCTCGCAGAGCATTTTTATCTTGTGCTGATTGCGACTGTGAGAAACACCTGAGAAACACACGACCTGCTGAGAACACTGCCCAAATCCAACGCCTCCAGCAGACGTTCATTCAAAAAGTGCTGACTTGAACCCAAGAGGACTTTCAAAGTGAATATTTGTGGTAATTCCGCTCACGAAGTCAAATGACATGATGCCAAATGCATTATAAACATTCTTGTACTACTTATACTGGCTTAGTGAGGATTTTATTATTATTATATTTATGTTATTTTGTTTTGTTAGTAAACAGGGCAACTTCTTACAGCAAATTCATTTTGTTTATTTGTGTAAAGAACACGTAATTGTCTGGACCCGCAAGTGTGTTCAAGAGAGTGAGCGAGAGACACGGTACTAACGTATCGTGACCCACCAACCCAAACGTCGTGATCTCTTTTATTCCTGAATGAGTTAAGAGTGCATCCGCCACACCCTCTTACACAATTTTTACAGGACAAGACTTTAACCTCTCAGAGTCGAACCAACAAAGACGTTCACCTTCGCAGTCACGTGTTCTTTAACCCCCTACTCCCCCGTGCACTATTAGCGATTTTTGTAAGTGTCACACACCACCCACTTCGTTCTTAATGAAGAACAACAAAATATCATTTTGACGAAAATTTATTTACCCCAACAGAAGAACATTTCCCTGAGCACCTGTCTAACGACATGAGTCTAGCTCCTCCAATGCAACCATTAAAGACAGTACCCAGCCTATAAAACTTCCACAGAAAGTGATACCCGTGAAATCCCTTTGACGTCTGTCCGATTTCACTTTAGCTCTTTTAATTAATTAATTAAATTGAATGATTGTTGCCTAAGTTTTACTGACTCCATGGAACTGGGTCTGTGGGGGATACCCACGTCAACAAAATACCGGACAGGCCCGAAGCTCGTTCCTTCTATAAAGTTTTCTCGCACGAAGCAGTCAGGGTCTTCACACCAAGAGGACACATCCCTGCGTTCAGACTGCGAAAGACAGCTGCGTGTGACAATAACGATATCCCTACCTGATCTACGGTGATGGTCTATTAAAACAATTCTTCAAGTTCTCCTTCGGAAAAGAATACATTGCCTTCGTAACGACGGAATCAGTCATTCAATGAAATTTTGGATCCGTTGTCAATTTGATGAGTTTACAGTATGTCTTGAGTTGTAGCAGCAGTTATTACAAAGATTTGTTTGACCAACCATGTGACTGACTTTATTTGTGTCCCCATGTAACCTTGTCACCTTGTTATATCACTCGTCAGAGCTGCTCAATGTGAACAAAGGTCAGCTCGTTGCTTTTCCATGCCAGTTAGCTCAGTGCGTTTTCTTTGTCAAACCATTCCCTTTCGTAATCCTTTCCATTAAACTTATAAAATCACGTGCCCAAGCGCCTGAGACCGCGACGGCCTATAGCAAAAGAAATACCATACTGCACAGTACACGCCACACCTGTACCATTAGCGAGCATGCAGTGTCACACTCACCTCTTCTTCAGCCGACATATATATCTATCTCCCTCCACTACTATTGTAACCCCACTAAATACTCATTGCACGTCCTTCCTCCACTACTGTGAAAAAAAAACCTGCTTTAAAAGCAAAATTAACATCAAAATAGTAATGGATCAATAGCACACTTGTTTCCTTGTAGAGCGCAGATGTGTAAAACACGATGCAGACGCAATTTTTTACATGAGCAGCTTTGATTCTTTGTGCAACGGCAGACGAGTTACAACTCCTTGAACATTCCCTGTGATTGAATGGTTCAGTGCAGTAATTGTCCCTCTCTTCACACCTGAAGGGCGCTGTAAGATGCTGAAGACTGTGCTCCCCCGTCTTGTACCACGACTGCCGCTTGTCGCCCTCAATCTTCATCGACTCACTGTCATCTCTACCGTCAGGGAAGAGGGCTCAGATGGCGCTGCTACGTCAACGATACGACGAGAAGTCTGAGATGTGCAGTGCGCGACACCTTCCTTTCAATACTTCGGGCAGCCTTTCTGCCTGCTATTGCGCAAAATCTCGCGAAGACTGACACAACCTTCGTTGAATTTGTGAAAAGTTTTATCTCATATCGGTGCTAATGTATGATGATCGATTTTATTTCAGTATTTTTATATCGGTGATGATTTTTAAAAGTGACTATAGACCATGCCACCAATTATACACGTTATTTCTTACTACGTCAGCCCAGCATAGTGCCGTGTGTGTGTTTGTGCGTAGGGCACCAGCATAGTTCATAGAAAGTTATAGAAAGCACATCTTTGAATTAATACCCAAGCCAGCACGGAAGCATGGGGACACATGTACCTGTGTCATGAACTTGGTGTGTCGCAGGTAGTAGTAATTTATTCATTGACACTGGCCAAGGAATGATTTTATGTAGTCCATGAAGTTCGAATCACTTGGAACTCGTTCATTTTTATTTTTGCCTTCAGTATAGACCATCGTCGAGTGCAGATAGTATAAAGTTTTTCTTCTGCATTGTTATTTGTTATTTAAACAATTTAAAAACGCAAACTGGAAGCATTCACGGGGATCTCAGTACATCGATGTCTCGGTAAAACACAACGAGGGCTAACAGACGGATCTCTAGCAGTCACATACCACCGGAAACGTGTGTGTTGCACATTTGCTTTAAGCTTTTCCTTTATACAACTATAAAACAAGAAATAATTTATTTAAAAACAACACCACGTCACATCGTTCGTCTATTAAATCATGCTTCATGTCTCTGTGTTATCAAGAAACCATTTTTGTAGAATACAGGTACTGAGAGTAATTCAACGAACGAATAGCCTGCTAGTTGATTTTTCTATCTTCTAACGCAGTGCGATGCCTGTCACCAAAGGGTGTTTCACCATGGTGACTATGGAACGTTGCTATGCGGTCATTGTCTCTACAACTGCATACACAAGTCATCGGTAAGTAAAGAAAGCGCAAAGGGAATGAGAGCAGTAATTGTCATCATTAATCAATGTATTATATTATGAAAACTTGGGTTTTATTGCTATATTGCTAAACAAACAGAATGAGACTAATAATTAAAGCAGGACTAGATGACAAAGAACTGACAAATAAATACTTGTCTTTGTAGGTATACTAAATTAACAGACTAATACGACCATTATTTAGTGCTTCAGACCACTGCTAAACAAACATTGACCGATCTGAAGATTCAGTGTTGCTACGAAGATAACGCATTCCAACGACTACAACGTCTCTTCCAGCACTATTTCGGTAATTGTAGATAGGAGCATGAGTCTCTCGTCCCACTTTTCTATTATCGAAATAACAACTTATTTCTACAATTAACAGGACGACTTCCCTTTTTATCTAACATTCTCAAATTTTTCTAGCAATTAACAGACGATATTTTGTCTCTCTGGTAGGTCAAACCTCGTAATTGACCAAGTTCACAAAAACGTTCCCCCTGGTATGTGCGACTAACTTCTACAAGCAGTGTGTACCTGAACAACACCCTGTACATCATCATGTCCTATTCCGACCACCGATGTTTTCTATTTTTTAGTAACGAGAGTGGTCATACAGAGCAGCACTTCATTAAAAAAACCGTGAAAAAAGTCCAGATAACCATTGTCTATTGCCGATATAACCCTAGTTTGCTGGCACGGAATTAAACACAAATAAACAAAAACAAAACTAATGCTCTAAAATATAAATCATGTTTATCAAATACCAATATGTTATTTCCTCTCTCTCTCTCTTTCTTCTTCCATTCTTCTCTCTTTCTCTTTAAGTAGTATACCATTTTTTGTATCGATGTTTACATGGATAGCTAGTGCTCTTTATGTAAATGTGATGAAATCACTGTGTTTAGTCACGTGGATGCTCCAACTACAATGTTCCCTGGCGTTCGATCGCGGAGAGAGCTTGCGGCGCTCACCGCGAGGCGCGACGTGACTGGGGACGGTTCCTCCTCCACAGAGTAAGCAGAACTCAAAACCAGGTGAGTAGGTGGAAGTTAGACAAGGTGTCTGTAATCCTCGGATTTTATGTGCGAGGAGTGAAGAAAAGAAAGAAGCTAATTATTCTAGTGAGTCGTTTTAGGTCCTGTCTGTCTCGTGTTCATGGTGTCTTGTGTCTGAGTCTGTGTGCGTCATTTGTCCCACGTCGCTGTGAAGCAGAAAATGACGTCATATATAAAGAAAGCGTTCTTCTCAAATGGCCAACTAAGTGGGAAACAACCGTCTTCGTCCGCATCTTCTTTTAACTCTTCAGTTGTGCCTCTTTCAAATCAATCTAATCTCTTCATCGTCATCCTCGTCGTCATCTGCGGGGGGGGGTACTGTCGAGCGTTCTGTGTGTTTGTGATGTAATATGTTATGCCTCAGGGTAGTGGTTACGCTTCGTCAAATTACAATGATGCTATTGGGGTTTGATAGAGTGATGTGAGAGGAGGATGGTGGATGATGAGGATTGGTTGATGATGCAGGGGTGGATGGATGATGTGGATGATGATGAACATATGCGCACTGTATGATGCAATGTGATATGAACATGCAAATGTCCTGATGACACAATGATAGGAAGGGTAACGTTCAGTATGGGTGTGATAACTGTGTAGCGTTAATATGCCGTACTGTGTCCATACCATTGCTGACTTAACGAGAGACATATATGTTAGAATAGATTGAGTAGGATGCGATTATGAAACATGCGTTCATCATCAACAATATAAATTAACTCACAATATTCGAAGAGGCTATACATTTTATATTTTGTTCTCCAGGTTGGATTCTTTTCGATACTCACTTCTGCTACTGCAGGGGAGCAACCCTCCACAGACTCGCCCTTTGACCTACCCCTCTCCGCTGTCAAAACTTCACTGGAGAGGAGAAGAAAGCGTCAGATATTTGGACTTCGATTTGATTTAAGCTGGCAGGAATTATACGTAGAAGGATTAATTACAAAAAGTAAATGAAACATAGAATATTAAATTATTTCTTGTTTTACATTTGTGCATGTAACAGTAACTGAAAGTTTAGATTACTGCATCGGAACACAATTAGATTAACTTGAACCAATCTATTTCTTTTATTAGTTGGTCATCAGTCGTATCTGAAACTGGCTTCGCTAAGCGATGTTCAGAACCAAATGAGTGTATATTTCCAAGAAACATTAAGACAACAAAATTGCAGGTTTTAAGTTCTCGATGGAGTTTATATGTCCAGATCAGTTCAGACTAAGAGCCCTCCTGAAGTAACTGTGTCCCCCAACACTCGATGTTAGAGTAGAACCTAAATAGGTCCAAAGTCATTTATAAGGAGACACCTTTATACATATGTACCCTATAATGATTGTATTGTATTGAAAGATTATCACGGAAAAGCTAGGGAAAAGTGAGAATAATGAAACAAGAAACCTTTTGACAACGCGCAGAGCACGATGTTGAATAAAGTACGACTTCAATCGAAGTAATCATGAATTTACGAATTCTAATATCTCTTAGAAATATTTAGGATAAAAGAACTGAGTGATTATGGAAAAGGCTTTGTTTAAACAATACTGAGAAGTATTATCAATGCTCGATGTATGTTGTATAAAGAATCAGATATATTTTGAATTGTGAAGGAAAGATCAAGATTGACATTGACTCTAACAGCTTATTTTTTAGGAGGAGTTCCAGTCGTGCACTCTTCGGGTGACATTCCGCACTTTACAGGAAGTAAAAGCTCCTTTCGAGAATGCCGCCATGTCTCCAGTCCGACAGGCTGGTCTCAACTTGATAAAGGACCCACAAGAGTTTCTCACTCATTGTCCTGTAAAGACACTATGGCGACAAAAGCTACAGACTGGTCAGTGTAAACTAAATTTCATGTTATCTCCTTTTTACCTGACAAGCATACTTCTCTGGAAAGATCACTACGTGAAAATTGTAAATTAAAATAGTAAAATACAAAATATACAGCAAGAAATTAAACTGTATACAGTTTTTCACGAGCTCGTAAAACAGAAATAGATGTTTATTAAAGACCAACCTGAATGGTTTTTCGTTTTGGTTTTGTTTTGTTTTGTTTTGTTCTTTTGTGAGATATTAAAAAGGACTGAACCTAAGGTCAAATCGTCTTTTGACGAGAACAAACTTTTATGTGTTGGATGCATTGTCTGTGAATGTTTTCTCATTTGTTAAGTGGTGCATGTATTTTTGCAGATGGCGTTGACGACAGAATGATGTTTGCTCAACTTCTCGCAAAGGCATTTGGTGTTGTATTAGATGGGACTTTGAGGAACACTTTGAGAAACACACGACCTGCTGAGGAACACTTGTCCATAATCCAATGCTTCCAGCACACGTTCATTCAAAGAGTTGCTGCACTGAACCCAGAGACTTTCAGAAGTGAACCAATTGTGAGGATCCTTGCTGCGCAGAAGTCAAAATGACTGGTAAATGTATAATACATTCTTATACTTTTCTCACTTGCTAAAGCCACATTTGATCATTATAGAAATTATAGAAATTATTTTAGAAATAATTATTTCTAGAAAAATATTTTGATGATCACGGCCCACAATAAATAAAATTGAGCAAATTTTTAGATCTAGTAACAGAAATTTAGATGTTCTTGGAAACTTTAGTGCTACAGTACATTAAACTGGGTGCTGATATCATAGTCTTTAAAAGGAATTAAACGCAGTTCCATTCATGAGGCACCCGTAACTTGATAATCATTTTGACTTTCACTGCTATTTTGACGATGTCTTTTTTGCTATACATGGAGGATTGGTTATTCTGGGTTTATATCTCGTGTCAGGCACACTGTTCCTTTTCTGCGTGTGGTAATCGTTTACAGGGCCGACTGCTTGGCCGTGATGTAACTGCTGTCTCCATGTTGTCTACACGATCACTAATGGAAGCAGCTGAGGCAACAATGTCTGCAAATAGATGACTATGAAAATTTGCTACAAACCTTTGATTACAAAAGTAGCCTTTAGTAAAGAAGCCCGCTCAGTGCTTTAAACAACCGACGCAAAAGAAAATCCTTTTGTAGCGGAAATGGATACTGGTCTACACAAAGTGAACACAAAGTTCCTGTGGCTGTATCTTGAATGAAGTAGAAGATAAATAAATGACTGAAAACTCCTTAAATTTTCTACTAAACTCCATACGTACTGCTTGTCGCTCCTGCAGATGATAATGTCACAAGAGTGCTCAGCAACACACAGATTGTAGAATTTAGTGGCGCAGGTCAGAATGAAGACTTTGTCCATTTTCGACAGGAAGGAGGCTCCATCTTCCACAACGGAAACAAAATTGTTTTCCGTAATTTAACGTGATCATTGTTATCTATTGTACATGTTTTTGTTTTTTGCTTTCATGCAGTAAAACTTTCCTCATAATTTGTCTTTTTAAATCAATACAAGTATGTTTGCCAGGATGACACAAGCTTCAAAATACCGTAAATAGTTTTAAAGAGGGGGTTGAAGTCGTTTTTCTCTTGGTCTTCATAAAGCACTAGGATGTTCAGGAAAAATAATTATAAAAAGTGAGTGCAACATCAATCTGTAACTAATTTAATTTTGGTTTTTTGACAAGTTTAAAGTAACAAACATTTGACGAGCTCCTGAAAAAACTGTATACAGTCTAGTTCTTTACATTTTCTGTTCTGCTATTTTAAATCAAAATTTTAAAGTAAAACTCATTCCAGAGAATAGTGTTTTTTCAGGTAAAAAAAACTAGATAACATAAAATTTACTTTACACTGACCGACCTGTAACTTTTGTCGTCACAATGTGCAACCATAACCAGAACTTATAACCAAATATTAGATCAGGTAACTTAATAAATCAATAACTAAACCTTTAAAAAAATTACACAAAGAACGTGGCCAACCATACAAATATGCCAGGTTTATAAGGACAAAATTAATATCAAAAAGAAAACTGAAGGTCCTTTATCAGTAGAAACTGATATAGTAAGTACCTAGAGCTAAAAAGAAGTCTAGACATACAGGATCCTGTAACCAGTACAATACACCACCACTGCGAACTTGCAAGGCTTCCTGGACAGCAAGAGCAAGTGACCACAACAGGAAAGAAAGGGCGCCAGCAGCAGTAAACACATCTACTCCACATATTTCCCCAGACCCCCCATATCATAGACAGTGCCAAATCCCCTTTAGGTGGAAGCACTTTTCCTTCCCAAAATTAAAAAGATCACCATCACTAAGCTCTGCTTAATGTAACGAATATTTAGTTGACCGCCCTCCCTTCCCCCCAGCCATTTTCTTGATTTTCGCACCACGTCTTCTTTTAGTCGATAGGATAATGACTCGAGGCGCTCGCAACAGGTTAAAACAAAGAACTGAAATGGGTTAGGCATTCATTAATGTATATCAGGTAGACATTTTATTTCAGTTAAGATATTCTTCACACGTCATAGGTTCTATATTCAGGGTGTATATGCCCCGTATAGTGCTTATAAGTTTGTCAATTTTTGGGGGTGGGTAAAATAAGGCCTTAAAAGTGATGTAGTGAAAATGTCTTATAAAAAAGGAAGGTGCTTATTAGTCCTTATGTTTTGTGTAAAGTGTGTTCACATTAATCCAGTGGCGTAGGAAGATGTTCGGTGTTGGGGGGGCAAACTCCCTGCTGACAGTGAACGGCGTTCGCACTCGCACATTTCGTAAAAAAGGATGGGGGGGGGGGTACTGCACGCACGCACGATCTGATCGTCAGAGGTGTTAGAGCCTCCACTTGCCTCAGGGCCCGCTTTTGTGACGGTGATGACAGTCTCCTCTCTACGTTCCCCTACCTTTCTTCAGTTCTTTGCTCTTTGTGATGAATTACGTCTCAAATATTGGGGGGGCAAAAGGATATTCCTGCCCCCCATGTATTTTCCTTGGGGGGCGGCTGCCCCCGCTGCCCCCCTGGTTCCTACGCCACTGTAATCTTCTCCTCATAGTCCTGTCACAATCTAGGGGACATAACTACTGCTGTCTTCAAAGGCCAGACTTTTGCTGTCCCTCATCAAAGAATGAGTCTGACTCAGGAGGGGAGAGGTGAGGATACTTGACAAGCAGGCCTGACGAAAAGGGGGAGGGTGCAGGGAGGTCTGGCGTACTCCGGCCTGCAGGGAGGGAAGTGGGGTTGACAGGTGAAGGGATGCATTGGTTAAGGGGAATAGGAAAGTGACCGAAAAACAAAATCTGTAATAAATGAATTAAAATGAGTGACAGATGACCTGTAGTTTTGTCAACACAGTACAAAAAACATTCTTGCATGGTCCTTAGAAAAGATTTCCAGGTCCTTGTTTTCAGTGTGGTCAGACCTGTGTGAACCTTGCATATCGTTGTAGAAATTTTTCAGAAAACTGGTTTTAACAACCTACAAACTCTATAATACATTGTCCGAAATCTCTTTCATTTTAGCTTTGCTATTTACTGCAGAGAATTTAAATTAACTTTGCATTATGAGCGATTGCTTTTCTTTTCTGCTGGGAACATTTAGTGTTTGCTCATTCGATCTCCCTTGCCACTCCGCCAGGTTGTCCATAACTGTTTTCTGAAGTAGAATTTGATTGTTCACCTCAATAGCCCTTTAAACTGTGTCATGGGATCAGTGTGTTTTACAAGTCCCTCGATATTTGTTTGAAAGTCTGAATTAAAGACTTCCATTAGGAGTGAGGTGGAGTTTCTCCAAGAAAATGGCTGCGTACCCTTGTCAACTCTCCATCGAGGAGCTATGGTGTTACATCCCTGAAGGCATTCTTCGGCAAAGAAGGAAGATTTATTTACACAAGGAAAAACAACACAAACCGTGTCGACGGGGAAGGAAAAATATTGTAAGTGACGGATTTCGCTATTGGATTTTATCGTAAATGTTAAATCATTTTACAGTATAGTATATAACGATCAGTTTATTGTTTTTATTTGTTAAAAACGTATGGCTTTCAATAAAATAATCGCTCGTGATGATGAGTTCAGTATCTATAATTATGAGCACGGATTCGATTTTGTAATGACGACTGAGACGTTTGTTATACAAAATTACTCAGCTTAGGCTTTCAAAGCAAGAGAAACATTTGAAGAAAGAATTTTATTTTATTTATTCTTATTTCACTTCAGCTGTGCAAACGTATAGCAATAAATGGTGCATGAGTGAGGATCAAACGCAGCACTAGCAGATGTGTCTGTGGGAAATACAAATATGTGCTGAACGCGTCCAAAGAATTTATACACCTTAACTTCATTAATTCTCAATGTCGATCTTTCTCCTTAAGTTTACCTTTCATAACTTTCTGTACACAGAGGTATTTATCAGTTGTAGAGGATCAGGGTTTACATTAACATATGCTGTAAAGTTTAGCTGTTTTTAAAAAAATATATATCATACTTCTGTGCAACAGCCCATATCACAATATGCAAATCACACAAAATCTGAGAAATGAGGTAGATTTACTGAAAGTACCTTTTTTTGGTTCACCAATGGAAAGATTTTTAAGGGTAAATAGATAACTAAATGGTTAAGGTACTGTCCCCTAAAGCTGGAGGTGCATACTTTATTGAGGTAACAAAACATAGCCAGTTTGATACCTGTGTTGTGCAATATACACATTCCAGTTGTCTCAGCTGTTAAATGGATTTTGGACCAACTGATTCTCCAAATTTCCCAGCAAAGTGTTAAAGAAATACCTTGACTTTTCTTTCTTGACTATTTAATTTATTATTTTAGATGTCTAATGTTTTTCCTGAAAAGATGTTACTTTAATTTCAGCAAGTGCATGTAAGGGTTCAACATGCCACCCAAGTTTGTTCGCAACCCAGGCACTTCTGAATATGCCTCTTCAGCAGAAATAGAAAGGGTATGATTGGGAAAGAGGGCTGTAGAAAAGAGATGTAATTAATGTTACTCGTTGGTCATTGTTTATTACTTACATTCATTCTTTTTTTTGTTTTCTTTTAAACTCTTGTATTTTATGCTACCATCAGTAAATTTTGATTTGAATTTTACTTGAAGTCAGCATGGAAGACTGTTGTAGGCTGAGATTTTAAACCTTGCAATCTTTCTTAAGTTGCTTCAATGCAAATCTTCTAAGACTGATATTTATCATTTACATTTTATTAAAAGGTAACAATTTTAAACTGGTCATAGGTTGTTTGCTTAGAATTAGAAGACATAATAATACCAAATATCTGTCGTGTATGATTTTATTTCTGCAATAGTTTAAACATTTTCAAGATATTTGTAATGCTCCATTTCCACACATATTTTTGTCAGAGAGCCCTTCTGGATGGAGATTCTGATGAAGAAGACTTTTTCCTAAAGTAAGTACATGATATGAAGTATGTAGAACAAGTGTTACTTGTTGGAAATAAAACTCTGGTCTTTGTTGAGAGAAAGAGAATCATTATAGACATAAAATGTTCCTCCATGGCCTAGCAGATTTCATTAAGCTAATCTGGATAAATCTCTATGTATTGTTCTATTTATTGTCTTACAGGGGGCCAAAGGTTCGCACAGGAAATTTACGGACAGATCCTAAGCTTTCACAGTAAGTTTTGTTCCCCATTCACAAATAAAAGCTAGGTACTTACTATACCACTGAATACATATCATACAACTTTTGAGGGAGGAAAGGAGTGAAGGGTATTGTGTGCCTAATTAAAAACTATGGCTCAATCATGAGAGCAGTATGCCTGATACAGGGACACCCATTCCCTAACAGTAGTTAGGAACTAGGAAGGGAGGGCACACATAAAAAAGTCAAGTTGCCTGATTTTCAGATCAGGAAATAGTAAATTTCAATCTTGCACAAACAAGGCTTTATTTATGGGGCAAAAAAACTGTGACCAAAAGCAGCTTTGAGTCATTGCCATTGTGGCTACAATAGTGTTATTTCATTTGACTTCATAAATTCTTGCAGGGTTAGAGGTCAGGTGGACGATGTGATGGGCATCATGAAGGACAATGTCGGCAAGGTGCTGGACCGAGGAGATCGCTTAGAAGATTTACAGGACAAGTCAGGTACTCTGGTGTCACACAGATTACATAACCATCCTTAAAGGTCTTTCTCAGCTGCATGAATGTTTTTGCAAGACAGTTATAATATAAAGACTTTGCCGATTTACACCACCAAGCTTCTAACCCTGCAGACAATTTACTAGCCATGGACATGAAGCTGAGGAAGATCCAGCTGCCAGCTAAATTTTGTTTGCTTTTCCCCTGTTCTTTGTTGTGACAGATTGTTACTTTTAGCTGTCATAATAGGTTTTGATTTAATTAGACCAGTTTATATATGTAGTGTGCAGCATATGCAAATGTATGTTGTTAACTCATTCTTTTTTTCAGATAATCTAGCCAGCAATGCAGACATGTTTAGAAGTCGTTCCAGGAATCTGCACCACACAATGTGGTGGAAGAATTGCAGAGTGAGTTTAAGTTTTTGATGTAGGGACTTAATCTAGCTTTATTAATCAGGAAGATTGTATTGAGCAAAATCATGAAACATTTAAATAATTTATTTACTATTGTGCCAGTTTCAGCTGTAATTTTTTCCTGTTTTCTATCACATATGCTTCTTCATTCCAGACTATTAGAGGAACAGAGATGGATTCTTGAAAGCAATTTTGTGTTTAAAAAAAATCATATAAATTGTTGCTGTTTTTCAGATGAAGATTCTGGTTGCCATTGTCATTCTTATCATCATCCTAGTCATCTTGAGTAAGTATGATAATGTGTAGTGTTTTATTTATATATACACACACACTGCAATACATGGTGTTAGCATTAGGAAGAGTTTATACTGGGACTGTAATCATACTGTATTAACTCTTTACAGTTCAGGATTTCTCTTTTTACCTAAGCAGATATAGTTCTTCAACTACGTAAGCTTGAGTAGACTGTAGAGAGTTAAGTGATGCACCATCTATGGCACTGTGATAGTCCATATGACAAAGATACATAAAAGCATATTTTAGCTGTACAGAAACATCCAGTTTCCCCCACTTTGTCATAATCTATTTTTAAGATCTATGAAGAACCTGGAAAACATTTTTGCAAAAGAAATTTTGGCTTGAAATGACACGAATAAAAACTTTATGTAAATGAAAGTGTGGCAACATTTCCCTGTTGCAGTTCCCATCATCATCCACTACACCAGCCAGAAGGATGACAATAATCCTGGAAACTAACATACTTGTGAAGAAGCATTCCTTGTGACCTTTTCAGTCAGGTTTTTTTTTAATGTTGATCAGGCTGTACAGATTCCATAGTGAGGGACTTGATTTACTGTGATAAATGTGCTTATTGTTTTAGGGCTGACTGCATTGTATGCATGTATATATTTACTGCAGATTAAGCAGTTGATTAAGAGAACTGAGCTGTATATGATTTGTGTTTATAGTGCTTTCATATAATTTCCAAAAAGCAAGACAGAATGAATGTTTCATTCTTTATTTGCACTTGCTTTATGTGGGAAAAAATAAAATGTTTTGGTAGAATCAATGTGGAAGAGTTTGTAAAAATAAAAATTCCTTTACCAACACCAAATATGGATTTCTATAGTCTTTAGTGAGAGATTCACTCCCTTTGTCTACATTCATTAAGACTTTTTAGCTTTACATTTGGTTCAGAAGAGGAGGTCTGAGACAGTGTAATCTTAATAATATAGACACGAGTCTGTTACTGAAGAATGGATTGCAGTCATAAATCCTTTTTCTTTAGCTCTTGCAGCTGTATGCTGAAAGTAGACTGATAGTTCTTGAAATCCTCAGTTGGAATTAGAACGAAGTCGGGCATACTCTTGCAGCCTGTGAAACAGCAATATTAGTTTTATTCACTTCCATGTTCATGGAGTAAATTGTGCAAAATCCATGTACAGATGTCATTCTTTTCTTATTTATAAAAAACAGAGAAAATGTTACCCACCTGAGTGCATTGATTTTAATAAAGCCTCCTGCATCTCTTGGTTCGTAATCTCCTTGAACATTCATGCTGCATAAAGAGCATCACAATTATAACAATGTTATATTATATAATAAAATTGTTAATATATGTACATTTAATGACTAGCTTCCAGGCTTGCATGGGTTACCACCATCAGCTTAATTAGCTTAATGCATTCATAGCCCCAGCCCAATAAAAAGTAAGCCTTGCCAATAACAGTATTGTTTTTCCCTCAATAGTTTGAATGCTTATATACAGCTCTTAACGATCAAACTTCACTGAGAAAATCCCAGCAGTAGTTTAGCATTGTATAGCTGTCTGGGTGCATGATAATGACTACACATGCTGCAATCTAAAAGTTAGCCTCACCTGACTAGCTCTTCATTATACAGCGAGAATGGTGACTTGCGACCCATGATGTAGACCCCACCTTTGTAGAGTTTGATGCGAACAGTCCCAGTCACCCATTCCTGACTCTTGCTGATGCAAAAACGTGTAAATTCACATTCAGGGCTGAACCAGAAACCTGTCAAAAAGTGAAGAGAGGGGGGAAAATGTTTGATCTTCTCAGCTTGTTTCCATTAACTGTAATTTATTTCTCTCTGAATAAGCTGTAGTCACTAGTGATTATCATATCAAGACCCACCTTTATACACCTGGTCTGAAAACTTGATATCCAGATCACGTTTGATTTTCCTTACTTCCTGAAAATACACAGAACAGTTAAAATTAAAAGATCTTTCAACGTTTCTGTGGAATGGAGAAACAGCTGTGCAAGGTACTATATTTTTTTTTTAATCACATTATACATCACACTTAATGCTCTTGATCAAAAAACTGATTATTGTTTACGCATCTTCAAAGTATAAAAGAATACTGTAAGTGTCAGTTCATCCATACATTTATATTCGTTGTCCAATATGAAAAGGCATCTGTAGCAATGTATTTAATATTTCAAGATAACTTTCTACATTTGTTTATAAATGGGTTTCATGGGGGTACTCCAATGTCAAGTCATAAGCAGACTAATATCTGGTATTTTCTATCATCAAACTATTAGCAGTGCATGCTGATGTGGAAAGGGAGTGAGGGAAAAGGAGTACCTCAACCCTCATGACAACAACCAGCTGAATATTATTCATTCAGCTCTTATACACAAAACCACCAACGTACAGACAGTTTAAATCTGATGTATTAACATACCCTATCCATAGTGAAGACTTCAATGTCAGTGTGTGCTTCAATGAGGATGGTGCCACCTGGTGTCTCATAGATTCCTCGAGACTTCATCCCAATAAAACGATTTTCCACTAGGTCAACACGTCCAATACCATGCTTCCCCCTTTAAAAAAGAAAAAAACTATACAAAAAAAACGATTTAAGGAAAACATAAACATGCACGTTATTTATCTATAAACAGAAGCTGATTTCTAGTGCAGATTAAAAGTGTAAATGACATTAACTTACCCTACTGTATTCAAGTAAACAAACAAGTCCAATGGTTCTGTCTTTTCTGTACCATCATCAATGTTTTTAACACGCACTGGCACACCTGGGACAAGAAAAGTTCCTCAATTGTTTCACAGCTAGATCGTTATCATCAATTATTAAAAGGGACAAATAATCACATCTCTCAGTAACTTAATAAAAATATAAAGTTGTCATGAAACGAGAAATGGTTTCAGATATTACCAGAAATATGTTACCCAACTTATTCATTCGTCGTACATTACCATTCACTTATTTTTTAATCTTCTTTTAGGTATCATGCAAAAGAGCAGATTTACATACCTTTCTCAAATTCGATTTCAATTATCTCAGGCTTATCAGGTGCATTCTCTGGGTCCTGTGTCATGTTGAACAGGCCGTCAGGTGCTGGGTTATAGGGGTTCTCAAGGACTCCACTCTCATAGCTATGCAGATGCCATGCACACACATATACACCCCCAAAATGAAATATGGGGCATACATCTAGCTTCACTGATGTGGTGAACAATGGTCAGAGTTTTGATCAGTTGCATTGATAAGCGAAGGTGAAATATAAGAAGATAATTTATTTGTGAAAACAAAACTCAGCATAAAATTTAATATTTTAGTTCTTAATATATTATTTATGCTTACTGCACCCACTTAAAAATGTGTTTCATGTGAAATCAGTATTTTATAATAAGCTTTCTTATTATATCACTATTCTAACTCCAAGACCTTACGTAACATCATACGACACTTACCTTATGTGCATCAGATTGGCATCCATGCTCCATGGTGCTTTGGGTGTCACAGGTAAGGGTATACCATGTAACTGTTCATGCATGCACACACACACACAGAAAAGTGAAATAGTTCAAGCAGCTCATTCAAAATGCATCCTTATTGCCCTATTACACATAACAGCAAGCTCAGCAGCATCAAAAGACAATTTTTTTCAGAGGTGATTTCACTCACAGTCATAAAGGTTTAATTTAAGAAGAAAATGTGCTTGACATCTATGCAGGCTACTTCTGGCTCTGGAGCACAAAAGAAACAGTTAACAAACTTTTTACTTGAGCACAGTACTTACACCTGATACAGCACATCTTACCTTGGCATATTCAAACAGCTCAGTTCGTCCTGGAAAACGCTTATAAAATTCAGGTTCTCGCCATGGTGAAATGACCTGAACATAGGATATCCAACTATACTTTGCATGCACGTCATTAACTTCATTGCTTAAGATATCTTTCCCTCCATTAGTCTGCTAAAAATCTCTTCCACATTTGAGATATACAAAGCATTTAAATATAAAACTTGATTATGATAATAATAATGATGAGAAAAGATCCTAGTTTTTGCTCTCTTCTTAATACAGCTATAACTCCAAAGGATACATAGTTAATTTCCAAACACAACAAAGCATAAAATAACAAACAGTTCAATGTTAACCCTCACATAAAGAGGTAGCTAGCCTTTTTCCCCAAAATTAAATGGATCCAATCTTACATTTTAACCAAAACACAAAATTTGAATGTTTTCGCTGCATTTATTAGTCATGCAGTCATGTTTTTCTCAAGATGACATTGTGAAATATTATTGAAAGTTTTGTCTTTAAGTGTTAAACTGTATGATACAAAATGGAAACAGACACCTTATAAAAAAAAAGCATTCTTTATTATTTATCTTTATCTTTATCTTTTTTTTGTATGGCATAAAAACAGCTTTAATCTTGCATCAACATTTTTTTTAAATGTTATTAGTGATTATAAAGAATCAGCAAAAGCAAGTTTTGAACCTTGATTCCTGGATGCAGTGCATAGGATGTGAGCTCAAAACGGATCTGGTCATTGCCTTTGCCTGTGGCTCCATGCGACACATATTGTGCTCCTTCATCTTTTGCAATTTGCACCATCGCCCTGTTGCATCCATGAAACTCAAGCTATCAGTAAGTCCATTCTGTTCAATATTAGACAACTGCATGTAAAGAAAACATAAATACTCATATACTCCTCTGACTGATAGTGAAAGCTTATGTTATTATGATGATCCACCTAATATAAATTTGTTGATATAAAAAGAGCTCGCAGTTTTATTGAATTTCTAGTCCTGCCTGTGGTTGCCTTGGCAGGACCAGACATTTCCCACCCCTGCATTTAAACCATTCTGAGAAAGGAATTTTATTCGTAATAAAAAAATTGGAGAGAAGTTTGAACATATTTGTTTCACGTAACAAATTTGAAATGAAATACACGTGACTAGCACCAAAATCTCTCTCATTAAATGTAACAAATGTAACTCCTTCCTAATCTGTTCTTCTCCTCTCCACTGTAGAGTTGTACCAAAGTGGAAATAAAAGTACAATTTTTTAATAGAAACATGCACAGAGTAACAAACCGTGCAATGAGAGGCCTGGCAAGGGAGGTACCCAGAAGGTAGCGATCTTCATATTTGGCATTCGCTTGGATTGCTGGCCAAATGAACTCTTCTACAAATTCACGTCGAAGATCAGGTATCACTACCTGTCGACATAACCAGCTAAACTGATTATCCTGTATCAAAGACTGCATGCCTCCAATGAAAAGATATGCCAACTAAAAAGATTTTTCAAGTAATATTTGTGTCGTCTACTTTGGACTGTACCAAACAGTGTGGCTGACAATAAGAAACTTGTTTTGCTTTTGGAAAGTTTAAGCTTCCTTTGTGATTTTGTGTGTGAAAGACAGCTATGGGTCCAGGATAGATTAGTGATTCCAGATTGGATATCTAAATGGAAAATGTTTATACTAGCTTAATTAAGATAAAAGATTAGCTGGCTATTGTTAGTGCAAATGTTCTGATGATATCATAGCTGGAGATGCTACAATAGTATGAGAGAAGGACTGAGTGTGCTGCAAAATAGAAAAAAAAAATGTTGGAAAAGGCTCAAACAATTCAGGTATTGTTGATTCAGCTATTAATAATACTTTGTTTACCCAGCCTGTCATATGCCATATGGCACCTGTTTGTGGAGTCAGGCTGCCATTACCAAATAATGCAAATCTGCATCTCATGTTTTATTTGATTATTGGTTCTCAGGTCAGGAAATAAAGTATATGAATTGAATAAGCAAAACTCAAATTTTTAAAACCTTTAAAAGGTCACAAACCAAAATCTGACTGAACAAGCACTTATATTCACTTGCATCATTTGGATTCTGCATAATGAAAAAATGAACAAGCAATCAGTTGTGTGTTGTTGCTGAAATATCTTTCCCTGATGTTTTTTCGTCAAGCTTCTTATGTGACCAAGTCTTCATTAGATTTCCCCACCATGACACACATGATGCTCAGTAATGCTATTGAGCAAGATTTGTTGACAATTGACTGGCGATTCAGACTGCAGAATTAGTTTCTTTCCCCACATTTGTAGTCTGAAGAGAATCTTGCAAATAAAAACTGATTTTATCTTTCCTGGTCAGCAAGAGCAATGCCTCTTCTGAAAGCCATCAATACAGCTATCGACAGACTCAATGTTCTCATCAGTATTCTTCTAATAATCCATATCTGACAAGTGCCTAATCCTAGCTCTGGAGTCTCCATTGATTTTTGTTCCAGCACAAACACCCGGCAGCCCACATATTGCCCAGTGGCATAGGAACCAGAGGGGCAAACACCCCCTCAAAAAAAAATTAAAAAAATGAGGAGACAAGAATGTGAAAGTCAGCATGGATTTTGCTACAAAACCCTCCAGCTCCCCAAAGCTGAGCATCTTTCAACACCATATGAATTTTAAGAATAGAACTTTAATCATGATCAAGTAAAATTTGGTCAGCATTGCACCATAAGTCAAAAATATTTCTTAAGAGCTTAATGTCAAAAAGCACATGCATAGCAATGTAGCTTTATAACAAGATTATACATAACAATGGATAGCTGATAATAAAACCTATTTTTTTTTAAGAACAAAGATTAAAATCATGATGCTCACTAAGCACTTTAAAAATAACTGTAGCAGGTTTGAGATATTATATCTCATGTTCCCTTTTCTTTGGCACCAGCTAATCTCACTCTAAACATTTTAAAAAGCAAAAGAAGAATAATATTAAGTACAAATATTTGAACATGTATTTTTTCAAAAGTTATGGTCAACAAAGACTATCTGTTCAAACTAAACCATTTAAATTTTTAAGCAATGACAATGACACATGTCATTTGATGATACAGTAGTGCATCAGCATATATAAAATTCTCTTTGTCAGAAGTGCTGCTTATCAAATGTGTTTCATGGTCTGGTGGCATACAATAAAGTGCGTGTTCCAATACCATGAGGTTTGACTGTCATGTTTCAGATCCCATCTCATGCATGCTACTATTTCAATGCGGCACCTGTTTACATGGATGACTGACTCAATGTAAATTCCCTGTTTCACCCCCTACACACAACCTCCCAATCTATGGTTAGTTACTTTAGTTTAAAAAAAAACATGTTTACAGGTGCCCCTTACCAAATGACATGTAATAATGTAGGCAAGTTTCATTTACCTTGCATGCTCCAAATTTCAATGCTTTTGCTTTCACTGCTTCAAAATCCTCTTCTTGCCCAATATTTGCCTAGTTTCCAAAAACAAATATATCAAAGAATAACCGACTATATTATGTCAGTGTGTATGTATATATATGGGGTATAAATAAATTTATATACATGTGAATGAATGGGGTACAAGTACAACCTTTAAAATTTTGTTTACATGTATGAGTGTGTGTGTGGATGAGTGACCCAAGGTATAAATACAATCTTTGAAATTTTGGCTTTTTTGTTTAAAAAAAATCAACCCAATTAAAAAAAAAAATCATCAATTGTCAATGCCAGTGTACAAACAATAGAACCCTCGGTTTCCCATCAACAGACTGACTTAATGTTAAGGACATTTTATAAGATCACAACTCACCAAGTAAGCAACAACCTCATATCCTTGCTCCACAAACCACACCAAAATGGTGGATGTATCAAGACCACCGCTATAAGCCAGCACTACTTTGCCTTTACCATGCATTCCCTCTGCCATGCTGATGCCTAAGAGGAAAATTACACTTTATATTTTGCAATGATACTATAGAAAACTTGAAGACAGTTTGGTGTTAAATATGTCAAGAAAGCACTTTTGAAACTGAGCACACAAACTACTGAGCCAGTGTATGATGTCTGTACACCATGCAGTGACCCAGAGCACATTGGTAAGGTGAGACAGTTGAGTGTGCCGCAATTCTAATTTTATCAACTTCTCTCTCTTGAACCACTTACTTTGTACTTTTGTATACATGTTCTTAAAAGCACAAAAATACATGGTTAGACTTGGCTGTACAGATGATTAAATATTTAAATGTTATACAGCATGTTAAAATATGACTATACAGCTCAAACATCATAATGCCCCAGCCCACCCATTAACTGTTGCTGAATCAAAATAATATGAAAATCTTCATGAAAACATCAAAAAACCAATTTAAACAATTCTCTTTAGTACTCAATCATTCATTAACCATTCGCATTGCACATATCGTGCTGGCAAAACATTGACACTTACAAAAAAACACACACACACACACACATATAACACACACACACACATATAGACATATAAAACACACACACACATATATAACACGTGTGTCAGCGTTTACCCAATACTCACCAAGACACATACACTCGATGATGTGTCTCGCTCTGTATACCATGAATATCGCTATATAGTATGTGTATCGCGATATATACTATGTGCATTGTGTTATATACTATGTGCATCTTGCTATATACCATGTGTACGCGCTATATACTATGTGCATCTTGCTATATACTATGTGCATCGTGTTATATACTATGTGCATATTGCTGTATACCATGTGTATCGCATTATATACGATGTGTATCGCGCTTATACCATGTGTACACGCTCTTCGCTTCTAAGACGATGATGCAAGCAAGCGGCATTCCGATGCGAAACGGCGATATAAGATAATAATAGCACTTTACCTTTTTTCTCTCACTTTAAACGTATACAAATCACACTTCCTTTCTGCAGAAGCCGCCAGACAGCGTGGACAGCGAGGTGCACACAGACTACCGATGTGTCCGACTCGCGCCTTGACAGTCCGAGTCGCCCAGCCTCTTAGTTATGGCAACCCACAGGTAGCATAACTCCGGATCTCGCTCATTTCCAGAAGTCACGCGAATGTGAGTGTTAGGGGTTGAGGGTATGAATTGCATGATTATATGATACGAAACGACATAACAGATGCCCATGACGAAAAAAAAATAGTACAATAGACAGAAAAGAAAACATTAAAATATATACATATACGTTATACAAACTTTATTCAACATAAAAAAAGTAACAAAGCAATTGAAGTTTGAAACTATCAAATATGTACATATGCATACATATACATACAATAAAAAAACAAATCACGTACACCCCTATTTTCACATGACCATCGCACCATACGATATATGGCACAGGTAAAGTTTAAATTATAGCATACAGCGAGAACTGTATACCAATGGCTATAGTCGCGATGTTTCCGCAGACAAATGTCTGATTATGCTTGGTCTATGAAGATGAAAAGTTTGTCTAAAGGACAGGTGATCTAGCTGTTTATCTGTCTAGACGACGATTTCCCTTTCCACCCCTATGAGCGTCCTATATAGATGTCTTATCTCTTTAGATACAATGCACAGAGGGGGTAAAAGTTGCTGACGTTTCCGAAATGTTCTTGTGGCACGTGACAGTAGACATTATCTACCTGCCAAGTGCATTGGGCTTAGATTTGGGTGGGGCCCGTCGACGACGGAAAAAGCATTTTGTCATCGACAAGTGAAACGAAAAGGAAGATGACTCGTCCTGGACTCGGGTTCATCCTGCTGCTGTCGTCGCTGCACGCCGTGGTGTTGGGGCGCTCGATCAGGCGTAGCGACGACCTCGACCCCCTGGAAACGCTGGTGGCCGCTCTGAGCCAGAAGATAAACAACCTCCAGGCACAGTTACAGGCTCTGGAAACCCAGCAACAAAATCGTAAGTGAGGACAGGGAAGGAGGAGATAGGTGGCAGTTGTTCATAAGATGACAATCTAAATTAACAGTAATTATGAGATTGTCGATCACCATTCTTGGTACTTCCTGCCTGGACTTTGACATCTTAGATTACCAATCAAGAAAAGCAGTTCTGAAGGATTCTTTACCCCATTACCAATCTAAGATAATATGATAAAATCCAAATGTAGCTATTGTTGAAAATTGGTCTTCTGTAACTGCAGCTTAACTGTGAAAAAGACATGCATCAGAGAGTATGATAATCTCGATTATGTGAGGTTAGTGTCGATAACATTGCAGATAACTGCTTTCGGCTGAGCTGTTAGTTATTCTTCGTCTTCTTTGGGATGCTTGGCAATTACATTTATTCAAGGGCACAAAATCGAGAATAGATAAGCAGCATATATCATCCTGCATGTAGAGAAACCGTGCAATGCTTGCGCCGTCAGAATTTTTAACAGCTGCTTGTCCTCGTTTCATGAAAAAAATGGCTGCAGATATAATTTTTAAAGATAGAAATATGATAGACATTGTTGTTGAATATTAAAAAAAGGTGCTCAGGGGTCTTGGGATCATATTTCACGATAGTTACATTTTTCAACATATGTATGTTGATCGATATGGTCTTAATACTCAAGAGTCTAGAGTAGAGGCTCCTTTAAAAAGCGACTGATGTGCAGAATCGATTCAGACATGAGGTCTGCATTCTGACAATCCCAATAAAAAGATAAAGAAAAAAGAACCTAGCCTGCTTTGTGATTTTCATTTGCGTTCCTTTCGACATTGCAGAACACGCTGTCTCCTTTTTCGCCCAATATTCTGACTACCATCACCCCAACCTGCAGGAGAACACGGTTCTCCGCTTTGATAACCCCATCAGCAACGTGGGTGGAGGCTACAATGCTGCCACAGGTATGTGTTTGCTCAGTCTCGTTCCCGCTTTTTACCTTTTCAGTCACTTTGATCTTTCACGCAATTTATTTTTCTTAATTGTAAGACCCGACATGGTCGAAGAACACCACACGAATCAATAGTCAAAATCCGCAATGTAAGTGGTCTACTCTCGGCTTGGAGTGACGGTCACATGCAAATCGTTTACATAGAGCGCGCGGGCAGTCGACGTGAAGTATACGTGTCTGTCCCGTCATGCACTCGTATATATGTCTTGTCTATCCTGTAATGAACATTACTTTGCATATCACTAAAAATTTACGTTATTGATAATCATGTCACTTATTAATATGTTGCTATGAAAAAAACTTATAGATTTACTGAAATCTGCGGTTGCCATGGCAGGCCGGATCCAATGATTTCGCGGATTGTATACAAGCATTTCCCACCCCTGATCGATTTATGAAGTGGAGAGCGTTTTGTATTGCTTTTCTTTTCCTGAACTCAACATACGTATTTACATTCGGTGAACGTGCAGACAACACATCGTGCTGCTGGTGCTGACAGTCGACGATTTCCTGAAAATTTACACTGTAATAATACCTTGTCCGATATGATGCACCACTTGTCTTTTCATGTAACTACCATTGTGTGTAAACGTTTCCAATTATGTTATAACTGCCCTTTGGAATCAGTAAAGTTGTCTATTCGTCACTTTTCTCATTTCAGGGCAGTTTACTGCGCCAGTGTCTGGTACCTACGTGTTCAACTTGAACGCACTCAGCGACAGCAAGATCTGGTTTAACATCTGCATCATGCACAACGGTCAGTGCGTGGCCCTCACACAGCTGACTACCGCGTCCTCCATCGGCGTGACGTTGGAACTACAAAAAGGAGACACCGTGTACGCTCTCAAGCGTGACGGGCCGGGTGTTACTATGTATGGGGTCAATCACACCACTTTCTCGGGCGCCCTAATTAACGCACATTAATTCTGCTGTTAAACACGCCAAGGTAAAAAAAACACAGGAAATGAACTATTGTGAGGCTCATTCATCCATGCTTTTCTTGTTTTCAAGGCGAGGACATTAATTTATAGGTTGTGAGAGTTTGGGTCAAGTGAATCTGTAAATTTAGTGCAAGTTGTAGGCCTACTGACTGTGATGTGGGAAAGGGAAAAAAATTCGCCTTCAGCATCAGGATGCAGATAAACGGCAGCACCCACAGTGTAGACAAACTCAGTATAGGTATTAAGGCAGGCGAATGTGTTTTGTGGGTGTTTCCTTGTAAACACTTAACTTTGTAGGGTAGGAGGGATAACTATAGTTATAGTATAAACATATGACAACCAAAATTAAGAAAAGGAGAAAGAAGAGATGGAGGGGAAAATGTCACATTCTATGTACTTACATCACAGAAAAGGGAGACAAATGTCAAAATGCTTACAGGCTTTTTGATTTTTCCTTGGACCTAAAGTCTATAGCGGATTGTGTGGTTCTCTGTTGATCGTCCTAACAATTAAACTCTATTTCGTTTCCTATTGTCAAAACAAATCATACAAGTTATGCGTGATTCTCTCTTGCTGATAAGTCGCACAGATTGGCCCAATCTCAGTCCCCTCAGTGACAACTATGTATATCCACAACCTTCACTTTTTTTCACCTGTATTCAACGAGCCACCATTGGAGATAACTGCTCAATCTTCCTAGACATGAACTTCTGTAGTTACGTCCCTTACTCCGCTCACAGACTTTTGTAATTGCCTCCATTTATGTTCGTGCGTGATTGAGAATAAATTATATGCGTAGGCGGGTGTGTGTGTGAGAGAGAATGGAAAGTATATTAACTGTATGCATAAGCCCTTTCATAGTTTTTTTTTTTTAGATAATGGTATAGGTTGTAAAAAGTAATAACTTTGTACAAATAATCCTGTGTGTGTGATTTTTTTTTTAAAAAGTGGGAGTAGAATTTAAAGCTTGAGTACATAAGACTGTCGTGTGGATCTGTGCATGTGTATGGCCATAACACAAGAAAGTATAAGGATGGAAGAAATGACAAAGCCGAAATTTTGTCAGCGTGACAGCACCTCTTTACAAATGGCTGACATCATGGTGTGAGGTCGCTTCAGCGTCACTTAAAAAAACTGTATAAGACAATCCCCACACAATCCAGTCATCGTCCTGCATTCACTGTGGTCCATGGGCTGCCGTATTCTGCTTTGCGCGGACAAACAAGAGCAGGATACAAGATATGACAGGGTTTTTTTTATTTGTTTGTTTGTTTTTAAATCAAGGCCCATGTGAATTCTGATAAATGACACACAATAAAAATGGTAACACGGAAACACTTCATAGCTCATAATTATAATCGCCACCCATAAATCACAACGTTTAGTTCAATAAATGACTTAAAATTGCTCATTGTAAATAACTTGATCCCTTAAATTCCTATCAGCTATATATATATATCTTCTCTCTCGCACACACACACACACGTACACAGTCACTCACACACACAATACAACACAGCGTAACACTAGGCCTGCTTACAAGAGCAAAGCCCCATGCTCAAGTCAACATATAGACCTTTTCCTAGTACTGAAAAGTGACCACCGACATATTATATTTGGAAGAGTGGGGGGGAAGGGTATATGTTCGCTTTTGTTGCCCCTTCTCCTTGGGTTGAGACATGCATCGTCGTTGAAGGTGCCCTTTAATTGTTCCGTTGTATTTTTGATAGCATGACTTAGGTCAATTGTTTAAATAATGCAGCAATTTGTTGTGCTGTTTTTATGATAATCGTGTGTGCTATTTTTGTAAATCGCTGTGAGTTGTTTGTGAACATAAGTATATAACTAATAGTAGTGTAGCCGGACTGACAACGTCCCTCGCTAAAGCCAACACCGTGGCACCTAGCGCCAATCAGTCCGTTCCTCTTTGGTGTTCCAAGGAAGAGAACGGAAGTTCCCAAGGAGAATTTTCCACTAAAAATTCTAGCTCTCGTTTGTCGGGTGCGTTACCTAGTCTCTGCCTCACGTTGTGGGTTGTTTGTTTTGTTTTTTTTTTTGTTTTGTTTTTTTTTTTTTGGGGGGGGGGTTGTTAACAATCCACTACACACCCGCACTCAGCCGACCTTGGAATCCACAAAAGACCCTGCTTTTCTTTCCCTGACAAAAGTGTCTTTTCTTCGGTGCGTCAGCTCCGCGGATCTTCGTGGATGTTCTCTGTGCTGCTGCTGTGTCACCACTACACGGACAACACAAATCTCTATAGCGCTAGTGATACATGCTCACCTCATTCACACGACGAGGACACACGTACGACACAAAATGGTACACTGTACCACAGTCTGAGGACACTTACTCAGGGTGGACAGAACTAAAGCCGTGGTTTGAGTGAAGCGAGCTGCTTTTTCAAGCAGGACCTTAGTGGATACATAAACACGTACATGACGGAATAGCAGCTAATGATAGCAGTTCTCTTCTTTTGACCGATGGTCTGTCATCTCGCGACAGTTCAGAGTTACACCCCTTTGGCAGGCGCGACAGTTCAGAGTTACGCACCTTTGGTTGGCGCAGACGACACGGAAGTGACGACACAAGCCTGTGGGTCGTGAAAACAGAGGCGGTGGGAGGAGTGTTTGAGATCCACGAGGTGGACACGTAGGCTTATCGTTGTACATTCAGCTTACATCTGCCTTTTTGTAAGGTTTTGAAAAGAAGTTCATTCTCTTGACCAGATTCTGCCTTTGAGAAAGGTCAGTGTAACTTGTATACTCGTGTTTGTGTTGTGGTTTGAAGGGCAGATCATCAAAACATATGATGGACTAATTAAGCATAAGCGCTAATATTAACACGATGTCACAGGTAGATTGATATATACTCGTAGATATTTCAGCGCAACAAAGACATAGGACCGGATGTGAAATCTTATTCGTACATTCTTTTCAATATCCATCTGTTGATTAACAAAAGCAGGCGGTTGTTGTTTTTGTTGTTTGTTTTTAATAAACCCAACCTACTTCAGTGCTTCTGTAGTTGGGAAATATATTACTTATTTAACTTCTTGATTGCAGGCAAGGGATATGAACAATAGCACAAAGTTTTTCATCAGTTTGTTATTAGATTAAATCTTTGTCTGGTGTTTGCAACCTGTCATCAGCATATATTTCTGCATGTATGTACAAGTGATGCATCCTTTTACTGTAAACAGAAATACAGTAATCCCTCACCATTTTGCTCTTCACCTTTCGCGGCTTCATTATTTAGTGGGGTTTTATAAGAAATAAATGGGAAAAATGATTCACAAATCTATATTTCTTCACAGATTTTCTGCAAAATTTAATCGGTGGAAAATATATATAATTTATGAATCTTTAGATGAAAAAGCCCAAAGTGTATCAAAAGATATTATTGATATTAATTCTAACAATAAAGAAATATTATAAATAATAAAATTAATATGAATTACAGTAAATGGTGTATGTATTTACTCTGAAACGAGAACCAACATTACTTGCCTGAGATTCTACATGCCTACTCACAATTGTAAACAGTGTGGGAATGGTTATTAAGGAAAGGGGAAAGTTTATGTAGCATAAAAGTATGGGGGAGGGTTTATAAAGTCTTAATATAGTGTATAAATACAAATAAATATACCGTTTCAATTTCACAGATTTTAGGTTATTCCCGGTGGTTCTGGAATGCTTCTTCCGCTATAAACGAGGGATTAATGTACATCAAATTTTTTATGAAAAGAACACCACTCAGGGGAATTACTACACCTTAGAAACTTCTTCTGAAATCAGTTTCATTATTTTATTGTGATTTTTAGTAAATAAGGGTAGTACGTTTGCTGGCTCATTAGTTTTTGTTAGTGATCCATTAGTATCAAAGTTAATAGCACAAAAAAAACACTTGAATATCCTGCTATAAGTTATTCTTTAAGATATAGCACCAAAAAAGGTAATTATGAGACTGATTTTTATTTGCTTAATGAAGAAACTCTGTAACCTAAGTGCTTTGTCATAAGTATCACTTAAGAATGGTATGGACAAGCCAACATCTGTTATTTGCATGCAGATTTAATTTTATTTTTAACAGAAATCTGTGCAGAATATACCTCATAGTGTATGTCATGAATTTCTGTAGGTTACAGTTATTTTTTTCTGTTATAATTGCTCACACTCTAAATTAATGCAAAGAGTCTTCGTGAAAGAATCATATGTAGCAAACTATCACAGCAGAGATATGCTGTTCAAGCCTTTACTTTGTTGAACATAGGACTCTGTTCTAATACATAGGCATGCCCTTGTTTCGAGGTTATTCCTAAATTTTTCTTAGGGGACTGGCTGTTGTAACTTGACCTGCTGGACAGATTAAGCTTGAAACATGAGACTAAATGTAGAGTCAAAAGCTGTCATTTCCAGAAATCAGATCTTTTTCCTTTTTACTTCATCACTGTTTGAAGCAAGAGATTTTAATGTTCATCGACTAACAGTTCTTCTTCCATACAGATTAGAACAAAAGTTTTAATTCAGCTTTTTTTCAACAGAAAATGACTTTTACCCAGATGCTTAGCATATGATAAAGCAAACTTTTCAAAAGTTGTATTTCAGCAACCTGGACCAGCAAGTTGAATTCGAAAAAAGCAAATGCAGCTTTCAGTATGTCACAGTTTCTTTTTTGCTGGGATTAATATGTTCTTCAATTTGAAGGAACAACCTTTTACATAAGAAAGATATATTCAGTCCCAACTGATAATCGCTATTTATAAAATAATGAGCAGCTTTTAAATAAAAGCAATCCAGGATTTTTTTCCAAAAATAATTACTTTACACTGATATTTTGGATTTTATTGAAAAAAGAAAAATCTTTTTGTGAGTGGAAGGAATACTGAAAGTAAAAGCTAAACAAAATTTATTCCTGCAGATGCAAACACACATGTTGTCTGTCCATTCTTCCCAATTCCCATGATCATATGTTTACACAAACAGAGTTTCAGC
This sequence comes from Pomacea canaliculata, assembly GCF_003073045.1. Taxonomy (NCBI): domain Eukaryota; kingdom Metazoa; phylum Mollusca; class Gastropoda; order Architaenioglossa; family Ampullariidae; genus Pomacea; species Pomacea canaliculata. The sequence goes on from NC_037600.1 coordinate 15,794,180, forward strand.
GTCAGCAGTAATAGCCAAAAAATCATCAATATTTTGATAATGCAACACAGGTATTATCCTTAGAAGTCATTTAATAAATAGATATATCGCAAAGAGAAGAATTACAATGTAAGTGTCTTCTCTTCTTCTTAGACTGGATTTCTGCATGTGATCCATTTTGTTTTTAAATGCCTTTGTGAAATGACACCTGCAAGAGACAGGGACCAGTGAAAAGATTGCTACACAATACTTGTGCATACAGATACACACTTGTACTACTTTGTTTCAGTCACAACATTGCTAGTTGCATTCATTCCCAGTTATAAGTTGGAAGGTTTTATAGTTTCCATATATGTTCTAGGTCTCACACATCAATAAGGAAAGCAGTAATAATTGTATTTGCTGTTGTGTTTAAATGAAGTTTTGCCAGTGAAATGCAAATAACATTTTAGAATTTTCGGAGAGTTACCTCATCACGGTAACACGTCCTTTCTTTTTCAACCAGTATAGAAAAGGCTGGGCTTTTGTGAGTTACCTTATGTATATCACCCTCAGCCTAGAACAGGATGTGTTCCATGATCCTATTAATAAGCATTAATTTAGTAACTATAGGTGCAAGGGGTGTCAGAAGAATTTGGATCCAATTACATTTTGCTATCTACGGTTTTTGTATTTTGACTTCCACACTTTGGAGTGTTCTTGAAGTCAATGTTTTTAAAAAGGTCTGTATTTCAGCAAGAGGTCACATTATGAATACACTTTAATACAAACTTTTCCAATCACTTTCAAGGCATTTTAAACTTCCAGTCTAAATTTAACATTGACTGCAACCTAAAAGTAGCTTATCTTACTATATGAGAGGTTGTCAGCTTGAAATCAAGTGCCTTTGTGTTACAAACATGTCAAGCTGTGATGCTGACATCTAGTTGCAAATTCTATTGTGGAGGTTGAATAACATCATCAATTTACACTTACATACTTTCTTTTTTTTCCTTAGAAGTTGGAGTTGAGTGGTGGTATTTGATATTGTGTTTTCTGCATCTTTTGCTCTCTACATCTTCTACTGGAGGAGATGAACTTACAAATGAAAGAGGAACTATAGGATAGTAGTTAAATTCATTCTTATTACCACTTGGAATTATATATACTATGCTAGTTTGAGACAAATATTTGGAATGAATTTTAATAATTTCTTTTCAAGAAGTAAAGGTGAAGATGATCTTTAAATTTAATATTTTGATCATTGCTGAAATAGCTCACCAATCAGTGGGTTGAGATTTTAATGTTAGGGGAAAACAAGGCTTAACCTTTACAAGAACTGCACTGCAATGTTAAGACTTGTATATATAGATTGCCAACAGAGCTTTTTCCCCCTCACATTTATTTTATTATATAAATCTATTCTGTCTATTCTCTTCGTGCATCAGGTATCACGGTTCCTCTAGTCATCCTTATCCCATGACACTTCATCCCCCGATCACTCTCCCCTGACACTTCATTGCCCCTAGTACTTTTATCCCAGACACTTCATTCTCCTCATGATCATCTTAATCCCTTATAACTAAATCTTAAACTTATTATAAATTATAGAGTCAGTAATAAAATTTATTGAAATTCAATATTAATTCTCAAATTCTAATCTATTGCTATTATTCAACTGTATTTGAATCATTCTACATACATTAGTTAAAGTTATATTTATATGGCTAGTATATTTATGTTTCTTCATACAATATGTATTGAAAATTGGTTCTTGAGTGTTCGCTGAGGTTATATGCTTGTTAATTATTGTAATGTATAGCTACTTGATTCGTAGGTGGATGAATGTTGCGGGTGAAGAAGTGTCTGGGGATTAATTAGTCTAGGTTGGTTGAAGTGCGTGGGTTGAAGTGTCTGGGGGTATTAAGTTGACTTGGTATCATCCAGGTTACATCATATAAGGCCTCAATCGTGAGTTTCTTGCCACCTATGTTTGGATTTATATTTAATATTATTCCTCAGTAATGCTTCATGCACCTTTGTTTTGCTTTTTTGGTATGTATTTTTTTTTTTTTTAAATTCTGTAATAATCATTAATACCTGCTATGAGTTAGTTCTGTAGCTTTTTATTGTCTTCTGTCTATGTATTCTATTTTCCTCCAGTTATGTACTTCTCATGGTGATATGTGTGTCTCCTGGTGTTTATAGGTTGAATTGGCAACTTGTGGTTGCTCAGTGACTAGTCTTCTTAACTATGTTTTTTGAGTGGTTCTTACTCAGTATTTACTCTTAAATATGGGTCCTTTTTCAAATTTTCTTTATAGCAGGAAATTCCAATATATAATCAACTCCTGACAATCTTTTTGTTTTCCTTACTTCATTTTGCTAGATATGTACTTTTATTATTACAATGGCTTCACTTTATTGTAGCTTTTTCTGGTAAAGTGCAGAGCTGTGATTATTCTGCATTCACATTGGAAAATTTGCCTGTTCTTGTTGTATTCTTGGATGAACTTTGAGAATCGGGTAGACGGTAAAACTATGTCAAATTCAGATGTTTACTGGTAACTGATTGCAACCTACAGATGTGTATGTTAAAGGAGACATCTGAGTTTAGGACTTTGCTTTCACCATGAACATCATAATGTTCCGTACAGATTGGTGATTCTTCAGTAATGTCGAATATGATTTTAGAAGTCAGT